>NW_011888880.1:3352518-3377952 GCF_000151845.1 Pteropus vampyrus | reverse complement strand
TGTCGCAGAAATCTGTAGATATCCATGATTCTATTCAACCCAGATCTGCAGATATTAGACAGCAAGTACCATTGGCTTCTTTCTCCACTGTGAATGAAGACGTCAACAAGATTAAACCCACAGCAAGTGAGTTATTTCTCTTAGTAAAATTAATTGTGTTTTGTTTTATGTAGGAAAGGGATGAAATTTTGCTTTTACTTTTACTGTTGACAGATATACTGTAATTGATCTTGCGGGCACTTCACTATTGTGTTTGCTCTGACTCGGACATCATAGATGCTCTCTGGATGTTCAGGAACTCTGCTTCCAATACGTGCAATACCAGCTTTTCCCGCACGGCCTTCAGCTAATGTTTGTGTTGAGCGCATGCGCCTTCATCTCTACCCGCCTCCTTCATGTCAGCCTCCTGTTTTTCCTGATGGGCGTTCCTCTGCCCTCTGAGAGTGGGGAGAGTGAGGGACCAGTGCTTTCTAGGCAGGTGCTCCCAGCTCTCTGAGGAGCAAGGCTTTGTCACACTCTGTCGTCCCAAACCCCACTGCCTTTGTTCCTCCCTCCCCTTCTTGGTTCTTTCACTAAGAAGGGAAACCCCTTCCATTTTTTACTAAATTGGTCCAGTTTCATTTACTGAAGGAAAATTATAACAAACACCTCCCTAGAGGAAAATAGGACAGCTTTGTTTTTTCAAATTGAGATGAAATTCACATAACAAAAGTAACCCTTTTACAAGGAACAATTCAGCGGCATTTAGTACATCAGGTGTTGTCAATCACCACTTCTCTCTATCCCAAAACATTACTATCACCCCTAACGAAAACCCCATAACCATTGTGCTGTTCTTCCCTGTGCTCTTCCCCAGCCCCCAGGAATCACCAGTCTGATTTCTGTGTCTGGATTCGCTCTTCTGCACATTTTATATAAGTGGAATTATACAGTATGTGACTTATGTCTGGCTTTTATTTAGTATCATGTCTTAAGGTCCATCCATATTATAAAGTGGATCAGTAATCCATTCCTTTCTGTGACTAGTTCTCATTTGTATGCATGCACCACATTTTATTTATGCATTTATCTGTTGGACATTTGGATTCGTTCCACTTTTTGCTTATTACGATGCAGCTGTAACTTTCTGTTTACAAGTATTGTTTAGTGCCTGTTTTTAATTCTTTTGGGTATACCTAGGAGCAGAATCGCCAGGTCATATGGTAACTTTGGTTACCTTTCTGAGGACCCACTACAATGTCTTCCATGGCGGCCTCATTGTTTTACGTCCCACTAGCAATTCTAACCAATTCCTCTTCTGTTCTTAGTGACATCACTTAGTGGCTGTGAGTGGTATCTCATTGTGGATTTGATTTACATTTCTCTAACGGTTAATGATGTTGAGCATCTTTTCATGTGCTTACGGGCCATTTATTTATCTTCTTTGGAGAAATGTCTATTTGTGTCCTTTGCTCATTTTTAGTTGGGTTGTCTTTTTGTTATTGAATTATAGGAGTTTGTTAAATACTCTGGATACTACACCCGTATCAAATATGTGATTTGCAAGTATGTATTTTCTCCCATGCTATAGGTCTTTTCACTTTGATAATGTCTTCTCTTGCACAAAAGTTTTTGATTTTGATGAAGTCCGATTTATTTTTTTTTCTTTTCTTGCTCGTGCTTTTAGTGTCATAGCTGAGACCCATTTACAGCTCTAAAGCCATGAAGTTTTTCCCCACCGTTTTCTGCTCAAGGTTTTATACTTTAGCTCTTCTGTTTAGGTCACTGATCCATCTTGAGTTCATTTTTTCCAGGGAATTTTTTATTTGCTCTCCTGCTTGAAAGAAGCTTCTAGCTTTAGTCACTTGTCTGCTAACTTCTTAAAAGAAAGCTGTGCCATGAGGACAGAATAGTGAGTGGCTTTCCTTTCTCTCTCAGCCCCAGGACTGAACTTAAGTATACTTTGCTTCGTAAAGGAAGGATTTGATCATCACACATTAGGCGGTTTTCACTCGCCCGATCTGAGAATACACCTTTAACTGAGCGGAGTGTATCTCCCCAGCCACCCTGAGCTGAGGGCTCGGGCTTCTTTCCTGCTCTCACTCTCCTCGAAGTTCTTTAGGAAAAGGTAACCGTGGAATTGCTGACTCAGAATAGTTGGAGCTAGAAGAAGAACCATCGGTCACCATGTTTCCACGAGCCCTTTCACTCAGTAGACAGGTTGTGGTTCCTCTGATGAGAACATCTGCTCTCTGACTCCTATGCAGCAAAGAATCCCAGCACAGACCCGAGTGCTTTGCCCTGCCCGAAAGGCAGCTAACTCATTCCTTCTGCACAAGTTCATAAAACACGACTGCCCTGTCTAGTCTCCATTCTGAACCTGTCGGCCATCTTTGTTTAGCTTTGCCTCTTATCCTTTGGTGACCCAGTGAAACGATGGCCTGTTACAACCCTGGTGGGTCAGCCCTTGTCACGAGTAAAATTTGTCCAAATAGATATATTCTCAAACATGCTGCTGGGCTTTGCTAGTGGGGCTGAGTAGGGCCCTCGTCCTCCAGCTCTGAGAGGACACCGGCAAGCATGGAGAGGCCCAGCCTCCCTTATTCGGTCAGGATGGAGTCTCGGCGGCCATACTGGGTTCACCTTACTGAAAGCGCCCAACACCCCTGAGCAGCTGATGTGGGAGCTGAGGAGACCGCGTCCTTAGCAGCCTACTCCCAAGTCCCTTCAGGAGTCCCAGGTGTGCTGCAAGGAGTCCCTCTAGCAGCTGTGAATGTTTTTATGGCCTGAATGAGGGATGTGATTGAATGGCTGGCACATGTCGGCTGTGACTGTGGTAAGACGCCAGGAAGAAGACATTTAGGAGACAGCCTGGCTCGGGCTGGTGGCTTTGCTTTCTTTTGTTTTGTTTTGTTTTGTTTTTTTGATTTGAGATCTAGTACTAAGAACTGAGTGTTTAAATACAATAGCATTCCTGAAAACTATCTGGAAAGTAGCCTTTATTAATGACCCTGAATAAGCATAAATTTAAGCAAGTTTTTTTTTTCCCCCCCCCCCCCCGGTAAAATCCCTAAAACATGAATTTAACTTCTACAGATTGGTGCCCAGAAAAGGAAATTTGAAGCAAAGGGGTAATAAAGCAAAAGTAGAGAGAAACCGAGGAGTCGTAAGGCATCCCGTGCCGGAGCCATCGCCCTGCGACAGCGTAGTGATAGTCCCCTGGCGTTTCCTCCTGGAAACCTCCCCGGAGAAGCTGCCCCTGAGACTCAGGGTCCAGGTGTGCCTGGGGCGGGGCTGCCCCACAGCCATGTGTCCACACTGCCAGGCGCTCACGGCATCTCAGTAGCCGAGTCATCTTTTCTGGCTTCGCGCTTCTGCACGTGCTAAGTTGGATGGTCAGTGACATGGGAAGTTCTATCACTATGTCCAGTGGAGCAAATTCGTTCAGGCAGGAGCAGGGTGTAGCTTTGTTGTAACTCACCTGGGCGAGGTGGAGAGCACTTTTGTTACTTTGTAGTTTGGTTACTTTTGCAGTAATGCAGTTAGCATAACTTTTTGTAGACTTCTTTGCTTCTGAATCCATTTGAGACTATAAGGTCATTTTAGCTACAACTCCTCACAGGGATCCAAGTAAAACGGGTGCTGTCGTTGACCCACAGTGCTGCCCCATTGATCGGACTGCTTGGCTCGCTCTCCCTTCCCACTGTACAGATCTAGTCATTGTTTTTTCTTTGGGTGTAGGTTCTCATACTACCTATATTCAAGGGTCAAACTTGGGTTTATAGTAAATGTTATTAAAGTTTTAGCTTAAAGTTTAAGTCCATTTGTTACATTTTATTGAAGAATAACCTAAATCTTATTTTAAAATATGTAATGGAACCTTCTTGAACATATTCACTGCTCTAAGTCATTTGGAATATTTGTTTAAAATTAATTTTCGATGGCTTTTCTAAGTATTGGTTACATTAAAATTTTACTGAGCAATGCTTATGTGCAAAAGCAGTAAGTATGTCCTCGGTGTGATACATGCCAGTTACCTTCATGCTACATGTTAATGTTTCCTTAGCATTGTAATGTCATAGAAATGATAAAGGATTCAAAATAATTTTTATTTGCATGTGCATTGGGGTGGGTTTCCTCACAGAATATCCAGAACAAAAATTGTTTGCCGCCCTGTTGATTAAATGTGTTGTGCAGCTGGAACTCATCCAGACTATCGACAACATTGTGTTCTTCCCAGCTACAAGTAAGAAGGAGGACGCGGAAAACTTAGCTGCAGCACAGGTAAGGTGTGAGGACGGCAGCTTTTTCGTTGAGTAGGAAGTTAGCTCTAACAGTCTGGGCTCCAGAACAGAGATCAAGCTAGAGATTTAATTCGGCGGGCTAGGGGGCGGTCTTCATCACAGTGGTTTCATTTTAAACCATGTGACTGGACAACATGACTGAGGGGTAGTGAGTGTGGACCGAGCTGAGAGCAGGGTCAGGGGACAAGCCCCGGAGGCCTCCATGGTCTGGAGCTCACGGTGATGAGACCAGAATCACCGAGGTGGGAGGCGGCCAGCAGACAGCGTTGTCCTGGAGGTCAAATGAAGAGAATGTTTTCAGAAGAAGGGTGTGGTTTACTAGGTCCAGTGCTGGATAGGTCAAGTAATGTTCTGTCTGAGATTTGCCCTCTAGCAATTTGGTGGACTTTAGTGACCTTGACATTGTGTTTATTTGTAATGTTAATTATTGTAATGATCGTAAGAGTAGAGAGGAATTGCAGACGGCAGTTATTGATGACTCTGTCTCGAATTTTGCTGCAAAGGGGATATAGAGAAATGGGATGATAGCTGGAGGAGGGTGAAGGAGCCCAGAGAAGGATGTGCTTTGTTTTGTCTTTAAGATCAGCAGTATTGCAGCAGGTCCTGATGAGAGTTCTCTAGGACAGAGAGAAACCGAATGCAGAAACCAAATGTCCCAGAGAGGGACAGTTGCTAGACAGTCCTTGTGAGTGAACGGAGATGAGACCTAGAGCAAAGTCTTCAGGGGTTGTCTTGGATAGAAGCTGTCTGTACAGTTCATGCATTGTAACAGGAAGACCAGCAAAGCAAACAGGTTATAAATGCTGGATGTCCGTTTGCTGATGGCAGTTTGTTGGCAGTTGGCCAGCTTCTGATTTCCATTGAGATGGGAAGAAAAGCCTCCACCAAGTGAGGCTGGGAAGGAAGCTTTAGCTGCTTGAGGAGGGAAGTGCGAACACTAGCCCGTGGTCCAGGGAAGCGGATGAGAGAAGTGCGGGCTTGCGGGGCAGCACCTGAGCCCACTGGATTTGAAGAGAAACCAGTTTCCCTCCAGTCAAGTTCAGGGTGTGGGCGTAGACGTGGAGTAGGCAGTTTTGTCAGTGACTATGGAAAGGAGGTGAGGGGTCATGCAGGGGGTAATTACAGTTGCTGTCCATGGACTCCAGCCTGGTTAAGCAGAGCAGTGAGGGACCTGAGGGGCGAGGAGCAGGAGACGGCTGTAGGGTCTGGCAGGGAGAGGGCTGAGCTCTTAGAGTCGGAATTAAGAGGGATCTGAAGACTGGAGGTGGTGCTTAGTGACTGGATGCATCGAATGAAGATTCTGGAAATTTAATAACAAAAGATGGACCTTTTCCTGTTTTCTGTTGAGATGGAACAGATTGAGTTCTATAGCTTGTTCATAAATCTGGTCTTTGGGTAGTGTTGAGTTCTGAACTTTACTAAAATCTGTGACTGTGTGTGTGTCTGTGTGTGTGTGTGTGTGCGCGCGCGCGCGCTGTGTGTGAACACTCGTGGTTTGTCTTCCAAAGAGAGATGCCGTGGACTTTGATGTTCGAGTTGATACTCAAGACCAAGGAATGTACCGCTTTTTAACATCACAGCAACTTTTTAAGCTACTGGACTGCTTATTGGAGTCGCATAGATTTGCAAAAGCATTTAATTCTAACAACGAGCAGAGGACGGCGCTGTGGAAGGCAGGTAAGCCACGCAGGTCACACATTTTAATGTTCATCACTAGTGAATGTGTAACATGTTCACGATGATCAGAAGTCGGTGACTGTGTACTTCAGGTCTGTGCGTGTCACTGAACTTTCACCTTAATCATCACAGGAAGGCAGCCTGCCCACCGGGTCTTTCTCAGGTCTTCAGTAACCAGATAACTGCCTGGGCTTGTTTGCTTCCCCGTCTGTTATAAACCAGTTGTTTGATTGATTTGTTTCCCAGCCTGGGCCTTCCTGTTGATACTGTCAGCATACTGAAAGCTGTCCTTTTATGAGAAAAAGTGTGTGTGAAGGTCCCGAGCACAATCTGGCATGTGCATTCGAGTGACTTCTCCATGTTGACCTGGGAGGGGCCGCAGTGCAGAATGGCCGCGAATATTTGGGAATGGGGGAGGTATATTTGTTTTAGAACAGGTTGGAATTTTTAAATGAGAAACGAGCTTTATAATTTATTTACCAACATTGTTAATTTTTAATTTAAGAAATAGTTAGTGCTTGTTAGGCACGCACGGTGCTGGAAGAGGGAGAGGCAGCAGAATATGGCGAAAGAAACGTCCAACTCTACGTCATGGAGTGTTGGGTGCTTTACATTTGCATTTTATTTAATCTAAAATGTCTGCTTAACTCCTAAGTAAGCCTGTGGCTTTGTTTATCCTCTTCCTTTCACAACCTAACTTCTAGAACGAGTAGTCTGTACTTATTTTTTCCCCTTCACTCAGTTGGGACTGTCCCTGCTGAGTCCCCAGACCCCTCTCCACACACACTGGGCCCTTCAAACCAGCCTCCTGGAGAGCAGCCTCGCTGCTGCGTGTCGTGCCCTGTTCATCGGGCCCTGCTGCGGGCCAGCCGGGGCTTCCAGTGCAGCTCCATCTGGAGACGCACACTTTCCCAGGCCAAAGGTGTTTTCTATCTCATATCCCCAGCTTGACAGGGGAGGAAATTCTGAACATAGAAATTGCCTTCCGGTTGGGTCTTCAGTCCAGCTTGGCCTCTGCACAGTGTCAGGGTGTAGCTTCTGCGTGACTCTCGTCCCTGGGCGCAGGCCACTGCGGCTTACAGAAAGCGGCAGTACACACAGGTGGTGCAGCCATGTAGGCTGCTGTGCCTTTATACAAGACAGTTTCCCAAGTGAATCACAGTAACTCTCCCTTTCTGCAGGCTTCAAAGGCAAATCCAAACCCAACCTTCTGAAGCAGGAGACAAGCAGCCTGGCCTGTGGGCTGCGCATTCTCTTCCGGATGTACATGGACGAGAGCCGGGTTAGTGCCTGGGAGGAGGTCCAGCAAAGGCTTTTAAAGTAAGACTCTTGGCTGAGTGTCTGCCTTCCACCCATGTGGCTGCATGGTACAGAGCAGGAAAGGGCCACTAGGTTTGTATGTGGGGCAGAGTCCAACCCCGATGAGGAGCTGTAGGACCAACAGATAAGCTGGGGCCTAAAGAAATTGTGATAATTAAATATGGTCTTTGAGATGAATGTGCTTTTGCACAGTTGGTGATATAACAAATCATCTGTTGCTGTAGGACAAAGGAAGAAATTTTTATCTTAAAATTTTTAAATTTTATATTAGCCTTTTTTTGTGTCACAGATAGCTCCATTTTTACAAACTGATCTTTGTGAAAATGAAAACCTGCTTGCCTGTATTTAGTTTGAAGCAATATTTGGAGTTTTTTGATGTTACTGTTTTGCATTCTGTTTTTATTTAATGACAACCTAAGATCCTGTCCTTTAATGTTTAAACTCAGGCTGAGAATGAAACATGCCATTCAGAAAGAATGCTATCATCTGAATTGTATTTTTGTGTCGTCTTGGGGAATAGATGGTCAGAGACCAGTTAAATACGTTTAAGAACTTTAAGAGATCATCTTGTGTCTGTTTCCCATTTTATTGATGAGACTAGTAAGGCCCCAGAAGAGTAAAAGCCTGCATGATCAGTGAAGGGCAGAGCCACCCCCAGCGTCAGCCCAGCTCCGTGGATGCAAAGCTCACACGTGTGCTGCTGCACAGTGACTCTGAATTCAGTGAAACTATTTTCTAAGTTTTTTAAGGAAAATTTTCTAAGGATAATTGGGAAACATGGGTTTTCTGATAAGTTGCAATGGCTTCTTTTAATATCTGGTTTTCTAATTTGAAAACAAAAGTTCACACCGATACTCTTTAACATAAAAACAGATGGAGTCTAGCAGGTTCCTGATAGTTAGTGTTCACGACCTTCCGTGTCTTCGTTGTTCTCGGTGACTGTGCCAGCAGGTGTGCACGCTTGTGTAAGAGTGACCTTCTCTGTTACAGTGTCTGCAGTGAAGCATTAAGTTACTTCCTTACTCTAACGTCAGAGAGTCATCGGGAGGCTTGGACTAACTTACTGCTGTTGTTTCTAACTAAAGTTCTAAAGATAAGCGATAATAGGGTAAGTAGGGGACGCCCATCGTATCCAGCCTAGCGTTTCTAGCCTGGCCAGCGCTGTGCCACGTGGGAGGTGGGGGTGCCAGGCCACTCCCTGCCGGACTCTTGTCTCATTGGCCCTCAGCTTTCCCCTCCTCACCCCGCTCTATCTCTTATTGGTGATTCTGTGGAGGGTTCAGCTGGGGAGGAATTGGAATCCTGTAGGACACCTTGACAAGCTACTGGGTACCGCCCAGATTGCAATTCCTGTTTTGATAGCTGAAAATCTCCCCTTCCACCCGTGTTGGACTGCTGTCCGTCTAGCCCCCTGCCTCATGTTCCGCCTCTCCCCGAGGCACAGGCCTCAGCCAGTCCTCTGGCCTTTTTACTGGTTCCATGTGACCCTGAGCCCCAAGTGAGTGGGCTACAAACTCATTTAGGAATTTTAAAACAGTAGAAATAAAAATAAATATATAGCTGTAAATATAAATACGTATTTAAGGTTTTCAAGAATACATAGTTCACTCTTTAAAAAAATATAGCATCTACGGCCATGCTACCCTGAACAAGCCTGATCCCATCTGATTTCAGAAGCAAAGCAGGGTTGGCCCTTGGTTAGTACTTGGATGGGAGACCGCCCAGGAAGACCAGATGCTCTAGGCGTAAAAAATAAAAAAATAAGGGATTGTGAGTTGACAAGGTCCTTGCTTGCAATCTGTGAGGTCAACCAAGGGTTGCCTTGCCTAAATAAGTAAAAATATAGCAATGTAGAGCTCACTTGAAACGGGTTGCTGTGCTCCCTGAACAGGTTTAAAAATGCCTCGTCAGGCAGCCTGACATTTGCCACTTTGGACCATGGTGGTGCACGGGACCCAGAGAGGCCACCTGATGCTGCCTGGTGCTGTACGGTTGTTCCTCCCAGGCCACGTGGTCTGGGTCCACGTGCACGTCCCTTTGACTCTTGGGCCAGGTAAAGCCAGGAGAAGTGATCTAAGTGGACAGGAAGGACGCGAAACCCCAGTCTGTCTCACTCGACAGTTTGCTTTCTTGCCACAGTGTGTCATGCTGCTTCCTTGTACCCTGGGTGCAGAGGCAAACAGAAAACAAGACAGGCAAGTAGTTCAGAGATTAAAGAACTACAGCAAAGATAAAGTCAAAGCACATCGATTCAGCTGTAAATACGGAATGTATAATCTGTGCCTGGAAACTGTATAGTTTGTATTGCAATGTTAGGTAGAATTTCTGCTGAAAATTAAAACTTTATTAAAGATCGTTTCAGTAACCCCTTACATAGCTTATCAAAACGCAGCTGTGGTTCTCGCTTGTATTACCACCTGGGAAGAACAGTGATAAATACTAGAAGTTTGTCATAAGTTTGTCGAGGAAGCGTAATGGAAAATGTTTTTCGAAATGTCTCAGCCTTTCAGTTCCATAATCAGTGCAGCCACTGCTCCGTGCAGTCACCTTCCAGTCAGTGATCAGTGCTCACCCCGCAAGGCAGTTTTAGGTTTTGTGGTTTGGAATGCAAGCACTACTAACAAATTCATTTTTCCTCCCAGTTTAAAGCTCATGCATCCTTCTACTATCCTCTCTTATGTGAAATTATGCAATTTGACTTGATTCCTGAACTTCGTGCTGTTCTTAGAAGATTTTTTCTGCGAATCGGAGTCGTTTTTCAGATATCAAAACCGCCTGAACAGGAACTCGGAATAAACAAGCAATGATGAGAACTTAGTATTTTTCTGTTGGCGTTTACATCACTCCGCTCTTTAAAAGGACCCTGGAGCTGAGGTTTCCTACCTGAAAAATTGTTTCTCTGAACTGCAGTGTCGAAAGGTTACTGGTAAAGATGCTTAGAACTAGAACTCACACTTGCAACGCTCCAGGCCCTTTCAGTAATTGATGGATCCCGTTTGTCCGCCATGCTGGGCCACGTCGAGCAGAAAGCTCATTTCCAATGTCAGCTGATGCTCACGTGTCCTTCCCTGTCCTCAGTGGCAGGGAGAGCCCCACATATTTTTGGCAACTGTGGAAGTGAAACTTACCCAAAGAACTATAGATGTAAAGATTTGAACTTCTACAAGAAGTACAACTCAGGAGAGCTGTATTTTGAAGGATAAAATGTTTATAATTGGGGAGTGGGGGAAAAAGAAATTATTGTTCATGGCAAAAGATATTTAGCAACTATGGTATTCTTATTCTGAAGATTTTTGCACACTCAGGCTATCTGAGATACTGGTAATCATCCTTCTGTGAAAATGTACAGAGATGCAGGTCTGTAATATAAAAATCTTAAACATTATATAGTTCTTCCTGCACTGTTTTATTTTATTTCTTTATTTTCTTATTCATTTGCTAAATATCTATAATATTTTGTCAAATGCACTAAACATTTGGGTTAACTTTGTCTTTTTTATTTTGTGGGGATTTTGTTTTTGCCCTTTTGGGGTGGGGGTGGTAATTTTGAAGGTTTAAACACGCCCAGAAGCTGTTGTGGCTGACGCTTGTCATGATCAACAACAAAAAAAGGGTAGAAAATATCCCTACTGACATAACTACCTGTAACATACTTCTCTTAGGGCTTTTAAACATGAGCCATTAAAATAGAATGACCCTTCACGGACCGAAACTTGAATCACTGCAAAATGAATCTAGGTTGCTGTCACTTTCTTTTCTTTTGGTGGCGGGGCTTGATGTAGATTTTACTCTATGTACAGAATTTAATGTTGAATATATTAAAATAACAAATCTGGCATGGTTTGGGGACGTTAGATTTACTGGAAATGTATTCATACTGTGAATTGTGCTCTGATGGTTAGAAAACAACATGACAAGATTGTCAAGCATTCCGTATTAACAGTGGGTGTAGAAAATTTTTTCAGATGGATAAAATGTATATGGTACAGATGTAAAGTTTTCTATGTAAAAAATTCTGTACAACTTTCTGTACAATATTGATTCTCATCTGGCATATTCTAATCAGGTTATAGGTCAATAAAGTTTTTGGATTATTTCATCAGTGCAATCAAAACCTGTTATACGCAGCCCCATGTTTCATTGATTCTTTTTTCATTAAAAGCCAGACAGACAACTGAGGAAGGATATTTTCAGCCAGAACAACAGGCTCAGTATTCTTTAGTTCTGATACTTTCTTTTCAGTTTCTGGCATTAGATTCTCCCCCATGCCCTGCTTTCTTGACCATACAGTATTCATAATATTTGTGTATTAATAACCCAGAATAAGGCTACACTCTTTGAATAGTGAGAAAACACTGAAGTTCCCTTTGGGGCAGTTGGCAGTAGGGTGCTGTGTATCCCAGGAGTCAGTTCAGGCTGTGTGATATGGTGGCACTTGAAAGAGAAAATGGACATGTTAAGATAATTTATTTTGAAGGTTGTGTTAAACGGGATAAGTGTTCGGTCTTTGCTCTCACACCTCTTAGATAAAGAGCAGTTACTGAACGATGCATTCGTGTGTCTGCCATATTTATTGCCCTCAAGACACAGCCCCCCTGTTCAAGACCAGCTGATACCGTAGCTGGAGCCACCGTAACCGTCGGTCTGTCCGAGGTAAGTGTTTCAAATAACCTGGTGGTTGATTTTTACGGTGTAGTGTCAGGACTCACCACAGGCTTTCATCTTACTTTCAGATGAAGATATAAGAAAAATCTTTACAGTAAAATAAACAATGGTTACATTACAAAATCGAATGTAAAATTTACATGTCACTAAAATTCAAAGTACTAGAAATTTCACACCTGAGGTGAACTTTTCTGGTCTCGTCTGCCATTAATTTTATCAGTGGAAGCATGCAAGAAGCGGTTCCTGGGGTGTTCTCATCTTTCTTGGTGCTAAAGGCACTGAATAAGAATTATTTCCCAGAATTAATTTTTCCTTTTTTAAAGGTACCTCTTATGGAGTGATTAGAAAGACTGACTGACTCACTCGAGAGGTCACGGAGGCGCAGCAAGGATTCCAGTCCCTGTCCTTGACCCTGGGTGTTCCTGCCTCTCTTCAACTTCTAGAACACCTTATCTGGAAACCTCAATTCCAGTTAAAACAGGAAATCGACATTGGTAATAAAAATAATTTATTTCTATCAAGAAGTAGTTAAATCATGTAAATTAGTAAACTTAACGCATGCCTTCATTGGCACAAAGAGGCAGAAAAATGTAACGTCGTGAGTGAGCGCATGGCTCATGGGAACAAAACCAATTACGATGATTCCCATCATTTATACTGAATCAGTAGCTGTAAATGACTTGGAAATAACTAGTACATTTGATTCCTTACATCGCAACTGGAATGTTCACAGCTACAACAAGTATTTACTAGTGAATTATTTTGAACAGCAGAAACAATAGCAAATATATATATATAATGGTTTCTGATTTTGCAGCACTGTTAAAGACACTTGTGTTTTATTCACCTTATCTTACAAGCAGAATTTATAATAATGCACATATGGTAGTTGATTCCAAGACTTCATCACCACTCTAAGTTATGGCAAAATTGTGCAAAAATAATTCTATAAAATCCTATATTATAAATTAATAATCATGTCCTTTTATTTATGTACATAATATACATTATATACATCATCGTGGAAAAAATACACCTATTCGCAGATGGAACGTTAGTAACTTCCGGGTAGGGAACAAAGGAGCACATGTTATTAAAGGTTCAGATTTAACATTCCTTTTACCTTCAAGGCACTGCTGGGTCCAGCCCAGGTTTATTAACCATGCGCGGTGGACAGGCCCTGCCAGCTGAAAGGGCCAGGTTTCCCAGGCCCCCGCGGCTGCTCCTGCTTCAGCTGCTCGGCCACGAACTGTTTCAGCGTTTCCGAGGTGCCCGGGCGGAGCCAGGGTTCAGTTGCTACAGAGTTTGATCTGTCGTCACCCACATGCTTCATGATGTCATCAGGGTCAACCAGTGAACTCTCGTCGTCTAAAGGAGGCGAGAGAGACATGACTCAGGTGGGTGGCAGGCAGGTGACCTGTCATCTCACCCACCACATCTCTGCGTTTCTCCATAACACTATGTTCTAAGCTGGGCTGTTTTGTCCAACTTCGTTTTAGAGGCAGGAAAGCAAACCCAGGAAGGGAGCCAACTTTATGAAACAAAAAAATGGTCAGCTGGAGGAAGCTGTAGTGTGCCAGCACCACGGGAGCCCTGGGCACCGTAGAGACAGTGGCACCCGGCAACAGGCTGCCCGCAGGCGCATAAGCCGTCTTGTGTCACCTTCAGGAGAAACTCAATAGCTGCCATGTGAAATTTTTGTTTTGAACAACCTATAACAATGCCACGAGGAAACTGTCAATTATGAAAGCATTAGATGAGACGAAATTACGTCCATTCTTACTAAGAGGCCGTTTACTCCATTAAGGGGTATCTTGTATGTAGTCTGTATCATTCTTTAATTGAACTGACTGTACCTAACTTCTATATCGGTATTTTACTTATTATTAGATATAATAATAGGAAAATCTGTCTTCCTACCCTGTGATGTCAATTTCTTTTTTTTGTTAAATTACATCTCTTGGTCTGTGAAGGATTAGCCCGGCAAAGGGACCTGTGCAATCAATTTAATAAGCAGTCAATCCACATTGTACCAAAAAGCTCCTGTTTGAAAGGACAGTGTTAAAGTTTAGAAGTTAAAAAGCTACTGAAAAATATTCTTAAAATGCTCTATGTTCTTTCAATTCAATATATCCCTGTTAAATATTAATTCAACTTACTGGTTCTAAAAGAAAATAAGAGGTAATAACTTCACAATACAGATGAAAAGAAAATGCTTTTTAGCTAAAAAGAAAGCACTGCTCTCCCATGTTCCGCGTTTTTCCAGGTATGATATGAAAAGTACTGCTCCATCAATTTACCGTGTTTGCTGGTATTTGATATGGAATTACCACCAGGACACATGACACCTTGACTGCTACAGATTGTATGCATACAGTTTTAACAATAATAAAGGTAAGATCAAAAAAATAGCTTAAGAAAATTCTTATTAGAAAATTATTGTAATGTAGCTTCCCAAACTAAAGAGAATTTTCCAAAACGACCACTCTGCTATTTGCTAAAACTAATAACACAACAGGACTTAGGTACTATAAAATTGTCCCATTATCCTAATAACTAATCAATATCCACATTAAAAAGGTCCAGGGCTGGCAGAGGAGCTCGCTGGTTGCCTAAGGAACCGTCCTGCCTGCCTGTGCTCGACAAACAGGCCCTACTTAACGCAGTGTGACAGTGGAGCCCAACATAAAAGACTAAACTTTGGCTTATAAAAAGGAAATACAAACCTGAGGCTATTTTGCTATGTCTACGGTACAGAAAGCCAAGTAAAAAGGTAAAATTTTCTTTTTACTACAAATTGATAATATATGTGTTAGTCTAAACTTAAAGTTTTAATTTCTGATAATCTCTCACTTCAGTAAGAGAAGTGTGACACTGAGCATTTTCCCTGCTGAAAGCAAAGCCTGGATATAATTATAAGCAAAAACTTTATCTATTTAGAATCCACTCAAAAAAGGGTACCCTCTGGTTCAAAGAATCTGTTGCAAAATTGATCCTGACTCTGGTTTGTTGGGTAGCTACTGTGTTCCAGGCCCTACATACAACTCGAAGGATTTCAAAATTCATTCCATCTATCCCGCAGCCATTCGTGACAGCTTCCATGTGAAGGAGGTTAAGAGTTCTTAGAGAATTTGCTATAGTCCACTGAACTTGGCCATTTACCTGTATTAATAGGTTTACTCTGAAGTTCATTCAGTCTTCGCATTCGTTCCTCATTTCTCATTCTAATCTGATCGGTATTTATACTGGATACAGATTTTAACGAGAGACCATCTGGCGGAGCATTCGGACGACTGCTGTCCTGTAGTTAGAAAACAACTTCAGAATGACCATAGAATAGGTTCAGAATACAGCACTGAACCAAACTTGCCCTCGATAAATGTACAGTGATGAGGGAAATAAATGAAAACTTATAGCATTCACATTCTAACCCCTAGTGCTTGTCCACGCAGGCTCAGATGAAGGCACTGTATTTGTGATAACATAAATGATGCCAGACTGGAGAAAGGTCTGGCAGTTCCTCAAAATGCTACACAAAGTTAGCATATAACCCAACAATTCTGCCTCCAGACAATAAACGCGAGAGGAAAACATCAAAACACTTGTACGTGAATGTTAAAAGCAGCACTTTTCATAAGACAAAGTAGAAACCACCCAGATGTCCCAGTATTGAATGGATAAACAAAAGTGGAATATTATTGAGCAATAAAAAGGAATCAAGTACTGACGTTATAATTTTGTGACCTTTCAAAAAAACGAAGCCAAAAATGACCATATATTTTATGATCTCGTTTATATGAGAAAAGCCAAACCTACAGAGACAAAGTTAGGTTAGTGTTGCTGGGGAGCCACCTGGTAAAGCTGTACGTATAATACAGCTCTTTGTGGAGAGCTCCCTCCATACCTGACTCAGCGCTAAATGCTCCACATACAACTATCTCCACATCATATATAAGGAAACAGTTTACGAAGCTGCCCAAAGTTGCTACCCGACAAAGTAGTGACATTGTCAGGACATAGAGTAAGGGCTCCAAGGCCTGCACATTTTATTGGCTATACTATGAAATCATTTAAACATGTTCTGTGAAAAGGACATAAGTTTGAACAGCAACCTTCTTGTCTACATGACTCTGGGCAAGTTATAAGACCAAAACGGAGATGTCTAAATAATAGGCTTAGGTGACTATGAGGACGTAGCAGGCTTTCCAGTAAGTGGTATCAGTTGCTTCTTGTGCCTTCTCTGAAATCCACGTATTCTTCTGCAGGGGGCAAGAGGGAGGTTAGCGAGAGGAACTAAGATTTACAGAGCAGAGATTCTGTACCAGGCACTAGTCTTACACTTTCCGCCACCCTATGAGACAGGAAAATATTACTTCAAAGAAGCCAAGGCACTGAGTTCAGTGAGCTGCCCCAGCTCTCTGGTGCTAGAGCCAAGATTCAGACCCATGTCTACCTCACTCTAAAGCAAGTGCTCCTTACTGGACCACAACAACTTAGCATGGTGAGAACCCAGACCTCACTCCTAATCTGAAAAGGAAAAAGAGAAAACACTGCATACGTACAAAGTCCAGCCCTTTCAGTTTGTCCCTCCTGCGCTCCCTGGCAGAGGGCAGCTGTGACGGCGGGAGCGGGGCGTCCTCTTCCAAGGCGGGATACGTCTCACCATAAGCACCTGGAAGGAACACACAAGGGGGAAGGCTTAGACGTCCCCCACTTTAAATCTTTTCACTCAGCTAAACCAAGACTTGGCTTTTTATTAAGATGGTGTTTACATACAGTTGAAGTAGAACAGTGATAAAAATGGAAATACATTACCATTCTGTCTTTTCATACACTTGTTTCCGATCAGAAATAGTAGTGGCAAAATTTAAGGTTCCGAGTTCAGTGATGTATAGACTTGTGCAGTCATCACTATTATCTAGTTTTAGAACATTTCTCTCTCAAAATGCTGCCTCGTGCTCACCAGCAGTCACTCCCCAGTCCCACCTGCCCAGCCCAGTGGAAACAGTGAGCTGCTTTCATTCCCAAAGGATTTACTGAGATCCCTTGTAAATGGAACGATAGTTTCACATACTGTCTTCCACTTAGCATGATTCTGAGGTTCATCTGTTGTACCATACATCAGTTTATAACATACATACAATCACATCTTCTTTATCCATTCATCCATCAATAGACAATTTGTTTCCATACTTTGACTATTGTAAAGAATGCTGCAGTGGACATGGGGTACATATCTTTCTCGATTGTTTTCATATCTTTGCAAAATACCTAGACGAGGGACTGCTGGATCATATGGTAATTCTATTCTTAATTTTTGAAGGACCCTCCATGTTTTCCATAGTTGCTACACCAATTTACATTCCCACCAACAGTATATAAGGGCTGCCTTTTTCCCACATCCTGTCCAACACTTATTTCGTTTTCTTTTTTTCATAATAGGCGTTCTAATAGGTGTGAGGTAATATCTTATTTTGATTTGCATTTCCTAATAATTACTGACGTTGAACATCTATTCAAATGCCTGCTGGCCATCTGTATGTCTTGGAAAAATGTCTATTCAGATCCTCTGCGCATTTTTTAATCAGATTGTTTGCTTTTCAGTTGAGTTGTATCAGTTCTTTATATATTTTTAATATTAACTCTGTATTAGAAGTATCATTTGCAAATATTTTCTCATTCACTTGGCTGCTTTTCTGTTTTGATGATGGATCTTTCAATGTGCAGAATTTTTAGGTTGATGTAGTTTCACTTACTTTTGCTTTAGTTTTTCTTGCACTTGGAGTCAGATTCACAAAAACATCACTGAGACCAATGTCTGGAAGCTTAGTGCCCATGTTTGCCTTTATGGATTTTACTGTTTCAGGTCTTGCATTGGTCTTTAATTCATTCTGCGTTAATGTTTGTGTATGGTATCAGATGGTCCAGTTTCACTTCTTTGCATGCAGCTTTCCAATTTTCCCAGCAGCACTTACTTGAGACTGCAGATTCTTAGCTCTTTTGCTGTGAATTAGTCACCCACGTATGTGCAGGTTTACTCTGTTCAACTGGTCTGTTTTTCTGCCAATACCATACTGTTCTGATTACTATAGCTTTATAGTATAATTTAAAATCAAGGAGGGTATTATCTCCAGCTCCGTTCTTTTTTTTCTTCTCATGATTGCTTTGGCAATTCGGAATATTTTATGGTTGCATTCAAACGTTAGGATTATTCTATTTCTGTGAACAATGCCATTTGAATTTTGATAGGGATTGCACTGAATATGTAGATTGTTAAACAGTGTCCACACTGCCTAAAGCAACGTTATTTCTTTCAGTATATGAACAGAGAATAGCATTCCTTTTTTTTTTTTTTTGGCGTAGTCTTCAATTTCTTTCAACAATGTTTTTTAGTTTTCAGTGTACAGGTCTTTCACCTCCTTGGTTAAATTTATTCCTTGGCATTTTATTCTTTTTGTTGAGGTTATAAATGGGACTGTTTTCTTCATTTCTCTTTCCAGTAGTTCATTGTTATAGTATGTAGAAACAACAGACTTTTGAATGTTGTTTTTCTATTCTGCAACTTAACTATATTATTATTTCTTTTAGTTTTTTAATGGAGTCTTTAGGGTGTTCTATATATACAATCATGTTACCCACAATATTGACAGTTTTACTTTTTCCTTTCCAATATGGATGCCTTTCACTTCTTGCCTAGATGCTCTGTCTAGAATTTCCAGTACTATGTTGTATATGAGCGGTAGCAGTGGGCATCCTTGTCTTGTTCCTGGTATTAGGAAAACCTTTTTTGTCACTGAGTATAATGTTAGTAATGGGTTTGTCATATATGGCCTTTGTTATATTGAGGTACTTTCCTTCTATACTCATCTTGACGGCTTTAATCATAAATGGATGTTGTATCTTGTCAAATGTTTTTTCTGTATCTGTTGATACAATCATATGATTTTCATCCCTCAGGTAATGCCATGTTAACAAAAGGAGGAATAAAAATCATGATCGTATCACATTGATTGATATGCGATGTTCAACCATCCTTCTATCCCTGAAATGAATCCCACTCCATCGTGGTGTATGGTCCTTTAACGTGTTGGACTTGATTTGCTAATATTTTGCTGAGGATCTCTGCATGTATGTTCATCAGAGATATTGCCCTGTACTTTTCTTTGTGTGTTGTCCTTGCCTAGTTTTGGTATCAGAGTGATGTTCTCTTGTGAAATGCATTTTCTCCTCAATTTTTTGGAAGAGTTTCAGAAAGACAGGTATTAAATCTTCTTTGAATGCTTAGTAGAATTCATGAGTAAATCTATCTAGTCCTGGACTTCTGTTTCTGGGAGGTTTTTGATTACCATTTCAATTTCTTTACTAGTGATTAGTGTGTATTCAGGTTTTCTAATTATTCATGTTTCAGTCTGGGATGTTTGTATGCCTCAAAGAATTTGTCAATTTCTTCTAGGTTATCCAATTTTGTGACATACAGCCTTACAGAGTTTTCTTTTATAGTCCTTTGTATTTGTGCTCTCCATTATAACTCGTCTTTCATTTCTGATTTTGAGTCTTTTTTCCTGAGTCTAGCTAAAGGTTTGTCAATTTTGTTTATCTTTTCAAAGAACAAGGTCTTCATTTTACTAATGCTTTATTTCCATTTTAATTTTTATTATTTCCTTCCTTCTATTGACTTTGGCCTTCATCTCTTCTGTTTTCTCTAGTTCTTTAAGCTGCAGTGTTAGATTGTTTGAGATTGTTCTTGTTTCTTAAGGTAGCACTGTGTTGCTATAAACTTCGCTCTTTGTACAACTTTTGCTGCATCCTCAAAATTCTGTTATGTCTTTTTTTTTTTTCATTTGTCTCTATGTAACTTGATTTTTTTCTTTTCTTTCTTTACTGACCCAAGAGTTGTTCAGTAGCATGCTGTTTAATCTCCACATATTTGTGATTTTTCCAGCTTGCTTCTTACTGACTGGTAGTTTCATAGCATTGTGGTATGGGTGGAGGGTGGAGGGGTCAGGTGTGGGGGAGCCCGGTTCGCAGCCTGCCACGCTGCTACCTGGTTCCCTATGGCAGCTGGTGCTGCTATCTTGTAGCCAGGAGGCCGTAGACACATCTCTGCTGCTGCTCTTGGGCTCCAGTGCAATCGGGGGAGAGGGAAGGCATTCTCAGGCACCAAAGCCGCTTCTGCCCCTTTTTCTTGCTTTCTTGCATGAGCTAAGACTTCTGTATCAATGCTGAGAAGCAGTGAGAAGGACATCTTCGTTTTGTTCTTGATCTTAGCAGGAAAGTTCCTGGTTTCTCATCATTAAATATGATGTTAGCTGGAGGTTTTTTACAGATGTTCTCTATCAAGTTGAAGTCGCCCTAGTATTCCTAGTTTGCTGAGTGTTATGAATGGGCTGTGAATTTTATTCAAAGCCTTTCTGCATCTACTGATAATGACCATGTAGTTTTTCTTTAGACTACTGATGCAATAGATTATACTTGGATGAATTATATTAATTGAATGTAAACTAGCCTTGCATAACTCGTATAAATCGTTGGTCATGATATATAATTTTTTGGATTCTATTTGCTAATATTTTGAGATTTTTTTTACATTTATATCCATGAGATATTGGTCTGTAGTTTTTTTTGTGATGTTTTTGTCTGGTTTTGTAACTAACATAGAATTAGAAGTATCTTCTATGTTCTGGAAGAGGTTGCAGAGAATTAGTATAATTCTTCCCTTTTAAATGTTCTGTAGAATTCACCATTGAACTCAATTTTCTTTTTTATAGTTATCATAGTCAATTTAGTTTTTTTATATTGAGATACATTTGACATATAATACTATTTAAGCTTAAGGTGTACAATGCGATAATCTGATGGGACATGTTGCGAAATGTTTAACACAATAAGATTATTTAACACATCCTCACGTCACATGTGGCTGTTAATGGTGAGGACATTAAACCTCTACTCTCACAGCAACTTTCAAGTATAAAATACAGTATTATTAACTATAGTCACATGCTGTATATTAGACGCCTGGAACTTATTTATCTTATAACTGAAAGTTCTTACCTTTTGACCAACATTTTCTCACTTCTCCCACCTCTTAAATTTTTTTGATTTCTTTGACATAGGCCTATTCAAATTGTATTTCTTCTTCTGTGACTTCACAAGATTCTAACTTTCAAGAACTGGTTCACTGAAACTGCCAGCCTCACCCGCCGTCACTAGAGTAGTGGTAGCACGGTTGTGACAAAGGGATATTTGTGGTGACCATTAATCAAGAGGATGGACTGCTGCACCTCTGGTCTAGTATAAGGTCTGGCATAGTGACATGTTCCCAGACACGTCTTGAGTGCTGCACACTTTCCTCAGCGTCAGCAGGAATGGGTCCCCTTTCCCTGACACCTCCTTGGATGAGCTATCGTCCCATCCCTATTTGCTGGTGGTTTCACTATCTTTATTCAGTCTCCAACAATATGACTTCCTTGGAAAGGGAAAACTGTAAAACATCTAAATATAGGCTAGTTTAGAATTTTTATCACATGAAAATATAAAGTAATTGGCATGAAAAACTAATATGGCCCTAGGATAGCAGAAATGCTTATGATCAGAATACATGATTTTAAGTGTATATTGTAGTACTTAAGAAAAAAGGTCCCATGGTACCTTCAGTGTCTTCTGAAGACTAATGTGACTTTTTAAAATTGAAATATTAAGATTAATTGCAGACTCAACACTGTCTTAATAATAAAGAACTCTTGTACACTTGACAAATTCCTCCCAATGGTAACATTTTGCAAAACAAAAGCAAGTCTCACACCAGGGCTCTTGATACTAATACAATGCACTAAGTCTTTTTTGATGTGCCTTGTAGTAAAGTAGTCCGTGGTATCGCTGTACTAAAGCTGGGTTACCTATTCACCTGTTGGACATCTGGGCTGATTCCAGTTGTTGGCTATTAGAAGTAAAGCTATGAAAATTCATGTACAGATTTCTGTGTGAACCACTCCGAGGACTTCTTTGTTACAGCTGACATACAATAAACATTAGTTTCAGGTGCACGGCATGGTGATTAGACATTTATACACCTTATGAAATGGTCACTCTGTTAAGTCCAGTACCATACAACACCATACGTTTATTACAGTATCAACCATAATCCCTGTGACTTTCTTATAACTGCCAATTTGTATTTCTTAATCTCTTCACCTTTTTCATCAGTCCCTCCAAACCCCTCCCCTCTGGCAACCATCAATTTGTTCTCTGTATCTATGGGTTTGTTTCTGTTGTTTAGATTCCACATATAAGTGAAATCATAAGGTATTTGTCTTTATCGTACTAATTTCATTAGCATAATACCCTCTAGGTTCATCCATGTTGTCACAAATGGCAAGATTTCATTCTTTTTATGGTGTAATATTCCACTGAAGTAATATTCCATTGTATATATGTATTGCATCTTCTTTATCCATTCACCTATTGATGGGCACTTAGGTTGCTTCCCTATCTTGACTATTGTACATAATGTTGCAATAAACATATATCCTTTTGAATTAGCTTTGGATTCCTTTAGATACTCAGAAGTGGTATTGCAGGATCATAGGGCAGTTCGTTTTAATTTCTCGAGGAACCTCCATACTGGTTTTCACAGTGGCTACACATTTACAATCCCACCAGTAGTGCGCAACAGTCCCCTTTTCTCCACATCCTTGTCAATACTTGATCGTTGATTTACTGATGAGAGCCATTCCAACAGGTGGTATCTCACTGCGGTTGTAATTTGCATTCCCCTGAAGATTAGCGATGCTGAGTACATTTTACTTAGTGTGTTGCCATCTCTTTGTCCTCTTTGGAGAAATGTCTATTCCAGTCCTCTGCCCATTTTTGGATAGAACTGTTTGGGGCCTTTTGGTGTTAAGTTGTATGAGTTTCTTATATATTTTTTGACATTAATACCTTCTTGGATGTATCACTGATCAATGTCTTCTATCATTCAATAGGTTGTCTTTATGTTTCATTGATGGTTTCCTTCATTATGTAGAAACTTTTTAGTCTGACATAGTTCCATTTGTTTTTCTTTTGTTTCCCTTGCCCAAGGAGACACATCCGAGAGTTTACTGTTTTCATCTAGGAGTTTTATGGTTTTAGGTAAGTCTTTAATCCATTTTGAGTTTATTCTTGTATATGGTGTAAGAAAGTAACCCAGCTTCATTCTTTTGCATGTATCTGTCTAGTTCTCCCAAAATCATTTACTGAAGAAACTGTCTTTAACCCCATTGTATATTATCCTTGCTTCCTTTGTCATAAATTGACCATATAGGAATGGGTTTATTTCTGGGCTCTCTGTTCCGTTCCATCGATCTATGTGCCTGTTTTTATACCAGTACCACGTTGTTTTGATGATGATAGCCTGATCGTATAGTTTGGTATCAGCTAGTGTAATACCTCCAACCTTGTTCTTTCTCAAGATTGCTTTGGCTATCTGGGGTCTTTTGTGGTTCCACATAATTTTTAAGAGCATTTGTTCTACTTCTGGGCTTTTGTTTTATGGTAGTTTTGATTTCATTGGCAGTTGCCGGTCTGTTCAGATTTTGTTTCTTCCTGACTCAGCCTTATAAGATTGTATGTTTATAGGAATTTATCCATTTTTTTCCAGATAGTCCAATTTGTTGGCATATAACTGTCCATAGTATGTCTTTATAATCCTGTGGTATCAGTTGTCACTTGTTCTTTTCTGATTTACATGAGCCCTGTCTTGTTCTCGATGAGTCTGGCTAAATGTTTATCAAAATTTTATCTTTTCAAAGAACCTGCTCTTTGTTTTGTCTTTTCTTTGAGACTACTTTAGTTCCACTCTGATCTTGTGTTCTGACATGTGGGCTATCCTGGAAAATGTTCCATGTGCACTTGAAAAGAATGCATATTCTGCTTTTGTGTGAAATGTCCTAAAAATAGCAATTAAGTCCATCTAATCTAATGTGTCATTTAAGGCCACTGTTTACTTGTTTTCTTTCTGGATGATCAATTTATCAATGTCAATGGTGTGTTCATGTCCCCTAATATGACTACTACTGTCGCTCTCTCCCTTATGTCCATCAATATTTGCTTTATATACATATGTTCTACTACACTAGGTTTGTAGATATTTATGAGTAATTATCATCTTGTTGGATTGATCCTTTTGTGGTTATGAAATGTCTTTCTCTGTCTCGTTACAGACTTTGTTTTAAAGTTTATTTTGTCTGATATAAGTATTGCTAGTCCAGCTTTCTTTTCCAACTCCATCTGCACAAAATTTGTTTCCATCCCTTTCAGTCTGTTTCTTTTGACCTGAAGTGAGTCTCTTATAGGCAGCATATGTATGACTTTTTTATCCATTCAGCTACCCTGTCTTATTGATTGGAGCATTTCGTCTACTTACATATAAAGTATACTTGTTGACAGGTATGTAGTTATTGCCATTTTGTTGTCTTCTGATTGTTTTTGTAGTTCTCTGTTCCTCATTCTCTCGCTCTCGCACTGATGCCTTTCTACATTGTTGTGTTTGGATTCCTTTCTCTTTTTCTTCTATATTTCCTGTAGGTTTTGGGTTTGCTGTTACCATGTGATTCATTTGTACCAACCTATGCTTACAGCAGTCTCTTTTAAGTTGATGGTTGCTAAGTTTGAACACATTCTAAATCACTAGTTTTCACTCACTCTTTCCACGTTTCTTTTGTGGGTTGTGCGTGCCCCTCTGATGAGCTGTAATTGATGCTGGGACGTCAGTGGGTGGGTTCGCTCCTCAGGCTGGCTGGCTGTGAGGGCTGGCCATGACTACAGAGGACAAGACGTTGTACAGGGGCTGATCCCATGGAGCGGGACTCTATTGGGTCTGTAGTGCCAGCTGGATCTGCCTTTCAGCTGTTTGTGGAGCTAGGTGGGTGGTGCTATGGTGTGGTTTGAAGTCGGCCACCAGGTGTGCTGGTTCTGGAGCCTCTTAGGAGGGGCTCTGGTGTAGACCAAGGTCAGTCTCTGTGTCCGTCTTGGGGGCCAGCTGGGGGAGCTACAAAGTGAGCTGCAGTTGGGCTGGGGCTGGTGCTTGGCAGAGGCTATACTGTGAACGAGGCTGGGTGCCGCTAGTGCTGAGCTTACGGCTGCTTCCAAGCCAACACTGGCCACAGCCTGTGCCACGCATGGGGCCACTTAGCAAGAGGTACAGGGAATGCCTAGGCCAGCCGCTGCTTGTTTGGAATTTGTGGACCTTTTGAGAGATTTTAGGAAAGTCTATAGCCTGAGCTGCTTGTGAGCAGCAGCCACTGGAAGAGGCTCTGGCTGGGCGTGTGAGTGGGGTGGGGGTCTCGGATTCGCCAGGGCCACCAGTGTTAGCCAGGTTAAAGGAACAATGGCATCTGCCAGTGCTTTAGTCCCGGAAAGAGCAGCCCTGCCTCTCTAACCCTCACCCTGAGCTAGTCAATATAGTTGCTCCTATCTGTCCCTGGTGCCTTTTGAGCTGTTTCCCCTC
>NW_011888880.1:3322380-3351648 GCF_000151845.1 Pteropus vampyrus | reverse complement strand
GGCTTCTACCTTCCTACACTACATTCCAAATGCTCTGAACATACAAGAAAAAACCCTTTAAGCATCACATTACTGCTGATGAAAACAGAAGACTATGAAGCAGCGAACCCAATTAAACGTTCAAACTCTTTAAACCACTGCTGAGAGTCATTCGTCTTTCCATGAAGCTGCAGTGTGCACATGCTGCTCCCGCCATGCTAGGAACTGGACGTACAGGATGAGTAAGCGCTTCTGCTCTGGAGTAGAGCATAGTCCCGAGGGAGGGCGAGAGGCGTATCCTTAAATGCCAGCCCTACGTGACAGCAGTGCCACAAAGGCACAGCACAGATACAGAGGGACAGGGAGTAGGGCAAAAAAATAATGGTAGGGTTGGGCTTGTAAAGAGCGTTCAAAACTCGGGTAACTTAAATTTATATAAAGAAGATTTTATAGTAGAGGCTAAGATCAAGTCACATGCTGGAAGGAACCTAGAGTTACCGAACGGCACTAAGGTGTCAGAACGCCCCAGAGTAGGGAGCTGTCCGTTATTCAAGGAAACACATTCCACTGATGTGGCACAGGTCAAAACATCCTTTGTCACTGAATTCTTCCACACACTGAATTTTAATCTCCTTTTCAACACCCACTGACTCTACTTCTGCTTCCTGGCTTCATGATATTAGCATCTAATATTTACCCCGTTGTCCTCAGCACTGCACATGATGCCCACCTCCCGCATCCCAGCGCCTCACGTAACTGAGTGCTGGAGACTCCCTGGCAACCTTTCCCAGATTCATGTGTTCTCCATATAATCCAGTTTCTAGGAAAATGAGGGGCCCACAATTTATTAGCTTTTTTTGTTAACAGCCAAGATAAACTGTTGGCTTATACCGAGTTAGTTTCTACTCAACAAAATATGCTACTATTAGTCTAGGATTTTAACCAATCTCCTAGATGTTAAACTTCAGTATCTTTTCACTAAGAAATGTGGTTGCCACAGACACTTACCGACCTGCAGACTATCCAGAACAGGTGGCAGTATGTCTCAGGTCACGTAGTATGGGGACAAGGAGGACCTCTAGAGTCCAGCCAGGGTTCAAACTGGCATTAGTGCTTACCGTGTGACCATGGGCTCGCAAGCTCCTCTGATGTAAACAGGGATAAGCACACTTTATCGTGAACTTAGAAATAAACGTACCTCGCACAGGTACAGAGTGTGCTGTAATAGCTATTAGCAGCACTGTTATCTCTGTCGGTTCAAAACCAGGCACAAACAGCTACCGGCCAGTAACCTAGGGCAACTGAACAGCCTAGCTGGGCCTGACTTTTATAATCTAAAAATGGGGATAGTACAACCTGTATCATTTGTGTGTGTGAAGATTAAATCTGTTGCCAACCTTGACCTTTTCCCTGAACTGTCTTTTATCTGTCTGCTCATCACCTCTGCCTGTTTGTCTCACAGGCGTCTGAAACCTACCATGTCTAAAACCAAGTTTCTGATTTTCTCCCCACCCCTACATCGGTTCCTATTTCTCCACCTCTCTTGCTGTTTAGCAGCTCCAACCAAGAACCCCAAAGCCACCTCCGACTCCCCTCACACCCTAGATCCAAGGTCAAAGCCCCGAGCAGATCTCCTTTCAGAACTAATCGGACTCTTTCACCCTCCTGCCCCAGCTACGTCACCTTCTCTCTTCCCTAGATGACAGCCGTAGCTTCCTGTCCACCATTTATTCTCAATAAATAGTAGTCAGTGCTCATGTTAAAACGTGAAACCGATCATGTCACTCCTCTGCTCAATAACTCCGAAAGCGTCTTAACACATTCACCGCGTAAAAGGCAAAACCGTATGACAGCCCATGAGGCTCTGCCCATCTCCTCCCTCCTACCTGTTTCTCAGTCTTTGCACAGATGTCACCTCCTTGGGATGAGAACGACACCCTTACCTTGCTTATTTTCTTTATAGGCCTCACCACTACTTGTATTAGGATTCCTACTGACAGCAACACTTACACTACACTCATTAATATATTATCTCACTTAATTCTCACAACCCTTGAGCTATTTCTTACTAGTTTAATAAACATTTAATTAGATTATTACATGCTAGGCCTGCCCTATGTACCTTGCAAATATTAAAGAACTGAATCTTTATGGCTGCCCTCAGAGGCAAGCAAGTACTGTTATACTGTTTTACAGACCAGGAAGCTCAGTCATAGGAGGAGGAACTTGCCCGAATCACACCACTAAAAACAAACTTGAACAGCCTAGCTCTAGAGTCTTGTTTTTAGCCATTACAATATGCTTTCTCTACATGTTATTCTAATAACATCTCTAGCTACCCAATGTAGTAATGAGATAGATTTAAAATCTACCTTAATTCAATTTTTCTGAAAGTTCGAAATTGGAATATTTACTTACTATTCCTAAAACTTTTATCCCACAAAAACTAGCTTGAAAAACTGTAAGAGGGTCCATACCATTCCGTGGTCTTGTATTTTAGTGCTTGGAACAGCAGCCAAGTTCACTGTAGTCAATGGAGAAAACAAAAGGTTAAACATTTTAAAAATAAATTTTAGAATATCTTTTGTGACTAGCTCTCTACTGGAAATTTTCAACTATCACATTTCAGAATGTTTTGAAAATCTTTTTATTACTATAACTTAGTATCCATTCCAGTTGGATAAAATTCTCCCATTCCTCTTAATGACTGTAAAAAAGTAAAATCACTATGAACTTAAAACTGAGACCTACAGAAAAAGGAAATAATGCACGATTCACCATTTTCTCTCATATCTAAAATCCATGTAGAAATTTGTTTAGTGGGAGTTAAACAGGGGGCTTCTTCACATGAAAATGAAGAAAGCGAACCCAATTCCAGGCATCTAGTACCAGGGCCAAAAGTTTTGGGGTCAGGTGACCCAAAGGCCATTCTCCGATTCGGTCAGCGTTCTTATGTGTTCCTCTGAATACTGCATTTTGTCCTTTTAAATACTGCCTTTAGGACTAAAGAGGCTGCAAAGACAGCCTATATTCTTTCTTAGAATATTTCGCAGCCGTGTTTGTGATTTTTTATAGTTAAAACCATATTCTTATGAATTAAGTCACAGTGTGTGTCAGAGTTGGGGGGTGGCCGTTGTCAGGGATGGATACCCTCAGTGCCAGAATGCACCTGTATCCACCTGTGGACTATTTTTGGGCTAATTTGGTTGCCAAGATCGCACCAAATCAGATCATCAGTTGGGTCTCCTAAAGAAAAATTCCACCAAAATGGGTATAAAGGTTGAAGAATATACTCACTTCTCGTCTCCTGATGATATGTGCACTATTTATCAGAGACTTTGGGTTATTCTGCTGTCAGATCACCATCTATGAAACCACTGTCGAAAACTCTGTGTCAGACAGAGGGAAAACACCCCCTGTACCAATCGTCACCTAAGTCTTGACCGGTGACATGGGCTCAAAGCACTACTTACTCCTGTGATACTGTCCCATGCAGGTAAAAAAGGTTCCTCAGATTCTGCAGGCAAGCCCGGCCCGCCAAGGGAGGGCCTGAAAGTTTCCTAAATACAACTTGTGGGTCTGCTTCCTATTCGTCACCTGACTGCTGCATTTTTACGACTTGTTTTCCATGGCCTCCCTCAGAGGCTTAAGCTGGCAAAGCTGGGAAAATACGTACGACGGTTATGCAGTCACCTGGTCAACAGGGACCATCAACTCTGAGGCAACTAGCTCCATCTGCCTCCAGATGCCTGATGACCCCCACCCCTAGTCACACACTCCCCAGGACTCTGCATTTCTGTGCAGCATTCATTACACTTATACTTTTTAGCATCTACCTTCTCTAACAGAGGATAAACCGATGCTTTTCAGGTTTAACGCCATGTCAGACTTAAGCAGACACACACAGGAGAGAAATGCCCCGTAGGCTCTGCTGTTTGCCTAACATTCTTTCCCTTGGCTCCCGGTTCCTAGTGTAGATGTCACCCGGCCTAGTCAAGGCATCCAATCCTCCCGGCTCTAGTAAATGGCTGGCCACCCCCCCAGGCATGGATGCCTGACCCAGCCAAGCCCAGTAGAGCCTTTTCTGGGACTAAAGGCCAACAGGGCCGTGAGCCTGCCTGGGGCTGAAATCGACACGAGGGCTGGAGAAAGTGAGCCGACACTACAACAGCTGACTGACACCCCTGGAAACAGTAGCGACTGTTTTACCTCCGGCGCCTTCCTGCGTTTTCAGTCTATTCAGTCTCTTCTGCTGCTCTCTCAGCAGGGCTTGCTGCTGAATCTCTAAGGTGTAATGATCTCTTGGAGGATCTGGGTACATATATTTCAGATCAACTCGTGTTTCTGAATCTGGTGCAAAAAATAAGATTTAACATAGTTTTCTGCAACATACGAGTAATCTAATTTCAGAGTCAAGGAACAGTATAGATAATGCGACATCGCCAAAGTCAAAGGACATTAAAATCATAAAACTAAAGAAGACGAAACTAATATTCTTTAAATAAATGTCTTTTAACAAACTTAGCAACATTACAAGGGAGCCCCCAGAAAGCAACAGCTGTGGATGGATTCTCCATCCCTACCTCCCAGTCCCCCAAGACGCCACCCAGGGCAACTAGGTACATGCACACCTGGCAGTGAGTCGCATGGCTACAACATGGGCAGCTGGAAAACACCAATCACAGCTGATCCCTAAAGCATACTGTAAACATGGAAATGTAACAGTACTGGCCGATTAATATTTTAGCCATTGCAAATACGCAAAGAGCCAGGTAAGAGCAGACTGGCCAGAACTTGAGGGACATCATTACCGGAGGACGTGACGGTCTAAGAACTCACCTATGCTGAAATTCAGGAGTATCAAGCGACCAGAAGGAAAATGTTAAATGTGATTTTTAAATCCTGAGACTATAGTTCATAATATTTAATAGCCTTGAAAAAATTATTCCCTTTGATCCACTAATTGTATCACTAGGTTATAAAGAAATGATCTTAAATATGTAAAAAGCTTTATGATCAGAAATTATCAAAATAGTAAATGGGGAAATATGTTGAATACCTAAGAATTAAAAAATGGTTAAGAGCAAAGTCAACAGAAAAGACTCTAGACACATGAACTTGAATTGGACCCTGACTTCACTGCCTCCAGATTCAGTTTTCTTTTTTACAAACGAGACAACTAAGTCATACGATGAATGAGGACTAGATATGGTAACAGAGGGAAATAAATAGTTCCATTTTGTGGTTTAAACCTTTTTGGTTTCAAGACTTTTCACTCTTAAAAATTAAGGACCCCAATCAATGAATGTGTCTGTCTCACACACAAGTGTCATATTAGATGTTAACACTAAGTTTTTAAAACATGAGAACACACAAGTGCACATTCTGTTAGCTTCAGAGCAATAAAGTGATCACAGGCCTCTAACCTCTGGAAAACTTGTATATACACGAGAGAAAAAAATGAAATAGGTAAATAATATCTTAGTTTATAATAAAAACAATTTTGACTTCACATGTTCCCTGACCAAACTCTGAGACCCACAGGCTTAACATAATGCCTGAAATATAGTAAGTAATCAACAAACAATAGCACATAAAAAAAAAATATGGTATGTGTAATTGATGACGTGTAAATCTAAGTAAAAAAAGAAAATGAATATAATTATATCTTATTTTAATGGTGTTTTTATTTAGGTGGTTTACAGAAAGTGAATTTTCTCTCTTTCCACTTTCTGTATTCAAAACTTTCTATAATATCACTTTAAAAATAACCCAAAGAAGAAAAGTTTAAATTCTGGTTTATCTGGTATAGGTCATATGAACACACATCCAACCATCTGCCTCCTCCATGCCAACACCTACTCTGTTCAATGCTCCTAAAGAAATACCGCATATAACACATTTTGGTTCCTTTTATACATTTTCAGTCTCCCAGGCCTCTGTGTACCTTGATCATTCTATTTCCCTAATAAGCTTTCTCCCCTGCTCTACCCACATCTAACCTTCCCTACCGTCTTCCTTCAAAAATCCTACATACCCTCCTCTCTCCAACAATCACTCCCTCCGTCTCCTGCACCCTAGACCACTTCTTCCTGAAACAGCTCTTAACATTAGCATCCTAAAAGTTCCTCCCTCTCCAGAAGCTTTTCTCTTCCTTCCCAGCCAAGGTTCTTCCACGGGTTGCATTATGTTAATTGATGCTAATTGCTTCCAACGTTCCTCCTCGCCCCTGCCCCAAAGGTAACTGGCTTCTGATCCCATAAACCCACAAAAAAGATCAAGCTGAGGTCACCAATGGCCTCTGATCCAACTGACATTTTCAGTATTTGTCTCAGACAATCCCTTCTCTTCCCTCAGCTTTCAGGATCCACGTTCCCCTGCTTTTTTCCTCCAATCGCTCAGTCCCTTTCCCAAGCTCGTCCTGCTCTGTCCACCCTCCATTAAAATCCAAGTGCCATTCTTCACACTTCTGGATGACCCAACCCACCGCCGAGGCTTCCACGGCTGTGTGTTCTCCGAAAGAAAACAGCCAAGGTAAAGCTTCGTCCCCCAGACGGTAAAATGAACAACTCGAGTACACAGGAGTTTTACTCATCAGCACTTACAGTATGTATCGTAGGTAAAACTCCACTTTAGGAAAAGGATACGAACATGTTTAAAGAAACTTGGCCGTGGGTGGAAGGTTCTTGCTCTAGCGGCCGCCTACTCACCTCTATCTTTCAGCTCGTTGAAGTCAAGAATATTCTGAAAAGCAGTGGTGTCGACGTCCTTTGGCGACTGTCTTCTCACAGGTGCTTGCAACCGATGTCGAGCCATGTCAAATATGTCCATGGGGTTCCTTTCTCTTTTCCTGCACATCGGTGACAAATTATGATGTGTTTTATGGGGATAAAATCTGAGTTTGCATTTCACTCAAGAAATTTGTCATCTTTCACCAGAATATATTGTAAAAATCTATTCTAACATGTTATTTCAATCTTTATATTAAAACAGGGTATTTATAAGGTTGTTGTTTGTGATCTTTCAAAATGCCCAGGTGTAAAGTCCCTTATTAGAAGAGGATGATTTGGCTTTACCTTAAAATGTTCACGCAGACTTGTTTCTTCTACCTCCTTTACTTATTCAGTCACTTATTTATGTCACTGTTGTGTCATATATATTTATTTTGTACTTTGGGTTATAACCCAATACTACATTATGCTGTTGCTCAAATTATAGCAGCTTTGGCCATGGGAGCTCTTTCGAGGTTCGCTCCTGTTTCCTTTTGATGCCTCCATCCTTTGTATTTTTGAGTACTTCCTTCCTTTCTGGTACTACAAGATGCTTGAGGATCACTTTGTACTTCTCCTGCCCCAGCCCTAGAATCAGCCATTTCTCCCAGGGGCCCTGCTGCCTCTTGGAGAAAGATATTCAGAAACCAAGCTCTGGATGCTGAGCATGCTTGCTGTGTCACTGCTTCTAGGGCTCATTGGTGGGCAGGTCTAGGTACTGCATTATGTAAAGTGAGTCATTAACATACCTGTAACTGTTCCTGTGCATATCAGTTTATATGCAGATTAAGGTCATACTGAGATGTCTGACACTAGTCCAGTATGTGGTAGGATTTTAATGTAGCATGTTAACTTGCCTAATTATACTTCGCTTAGATTCTTGCTGGCATTCTCCACACATGTTCTGGCTAAGTAAACAAGGTGAGGAAATTTCAAGATTTAGACTGGCTAGATGATGAAATGTGCACCCAAGGTAGTAATTATCAATGACTAATTCTTCCATAGTAGGTCAGTTACTACTAAGTAATTAGGAGATCGGTATAGATTTCCTACATTTACTTTTATATTAAAAATGCCTTAACAAGTACAGCTTTCCATATTCTAAACATGCATGTTTAATTTCACTATAATAGACTGTTGACATTTTATTTTCCTTATTTTCATTCGTAAATTGAAGACTGTGCTCTCTTTTGGCAAACCAATATGATTTAAGAGAAACCAGTCAGCTTTTCAGTTTTCTCATTTGCAAATCATACATGATAATTCCTACCCCAAGAGATTCTAGTGAAGAATAAATAATGTATTTAAAAGAACCTTGAAAATTCTACAGCTAACTGAAGTTAGATGTGTTAGAATTATCATCATTTAGCATGAATTGGTTAAATACATTTACTTTGATATAATTTTAATATGTACCAAAGACATCTCAGGTTTGGTTCGTTATTCCAATATTGTAATAATTTCACCAAAAAAATCTCTTATTCATTAATTCATCACATTATTGAGCTCCTACTATGTGCTAGGGACACAAAGAACACAAGCCAGTTCCCATGTATAGAAGATCTAATAATCTAATTCTTAATTTAGCAGCCTATGTAACTATTAGTGTTAATGAAACTAAACAGGAATTCAGTATTTAATGGCTTTCTAGGACCTGTTTAGTATTTGTTTTGCATTGTAATGACCCTCCAATGCGGTGCCCATCACCTCGTGGTTCACTGAGGTCTATGTCAGCCTTGACAATGTAAGCTTTGTGGCCTTGGCGAATCCTTCGCCTGGAAGCAAGCTCCAGGAGAGCAGGAGCATTACCTGCTGGGATCCCACTGTTCCCTTCTGGCTGCTCAGGGAAGATGGAGTGAATAAGGAAATGAAGGCAGGAGTCTTACACCTATAGCTCAGAGCTACATTTTCAAAATTAGAGGGGGCCTACCTGGTACTGAAGGAAGCAGGACATATTTGGTTTTATGTTATTTTCAGGGCTAGCAATGCCATCCCCTATCTCTGTCCTTTCATTGTCAGTCCCCCAAACCCTGACAGAAAAGTCCCCACCTAACCTGCCTGCCTATTCTATTAATTCCCTTGGACTACAGAAATAGAGTATTAATTAACTAACTAGGTATAAAGTTCTCTGAAAGCCTACTGTAAAATTAGTTTTGGGGACTGTGGATAATACCCATTATATTTGGTAGCATATTACCATATTTTTCTTTATAGTTTCTATTTTAGGCTGGGGGAAGGTAACATTGAGTATCTAATACATACATGTCAAGTACAATGCTGAGTACTTTACAGTATATAAGTTCACTTAATTCCCATGCTCATAAGACTACAAGGGGTAGACATTATCTACAGCTTACATGTGATGAAATCGAGATCAGACTACTTAGTAGATAAAGCATGTCTTTGAATCTTGGTTTCTCTGGCCTCAAAGACTGATCTTTCTACCACTTTGTCAACACCACTAATATCACGGCTGCCATAAATAAACTACTCGCAGTACAGAAGGACAATTACAGTGCTCTATTTAAATATTTTATATTAGGTTAAATAAGCATTAAATATTCCATATTTTCACAGTGAATAAATTCAGCCACTGTGAATGTTTCATGAAGGCAACTTTATCTATACAAAATTGAAAAATGTGAATCAAAGCAGATTAGTTAATTTTAAAAAGAGCTATTTTGCCAAGGGAAAATAAGAGAAAACCTACTATATACTACAAACACAAACAGACTCAAAAAATCATATTCTATTTTGTATTAGTTCCACTAGGTCCCTCTACTAGAATATAATTATTTAGTCAGATTTCTTTTGGGAGAAAAGGCTTTTTCAGTCATTACAATTTCCCCAACAATCTGTTAAAACGCAAACCATGCCTTCTAATAAAGGTGGTTCTCAATAAACATTAACCCTGCTCCGAACTGTGGGAGTACGGGGCGGCTCTCCCTGACATGATTCCTTATCCTAGAACTCGAGACGAACGGAAGCGACCGGAGCTTGCCTCGAGCGGGCTTCGTCGTCGTCCACGCGCAGCAGCTGCCCCTGCAGACGCCGCTCCTCAGTGCGGAGCTGCTTCCTCATTTCCGACAATTCCATAATTACATTTCTTTTCTCCTCTGCAAATTCCCAGTGATAGGTAAAAATTATAACAGGTATAATTACAAAAGATTAAACATGAAAACATAACTTATAAAGCTAGAATGCTCAGAGAAACATTTTTATGCAAGTTATTTTTGATGTTTTCCATATAAGATCATATCTGTGAACATCATTAAGCCCTACAAACACATTTCTGACAACACAGCAATTTCAAAAGTTAAGAAATACTCTTGGGGGTAGGTCAGAGTGCAACTATTAAGGGGCGTGCAAGGTGCACAGCTGTGCACCTTGTGTGGCAGTTACACAAATTGTACGTGATAAAAATGCACAGAACTACACACGTACATACATACACACACACACACACACACACACACACACACACACGAGCACACGTGAAACCTGGTGAAGCCTAGTGAAACTCTGCAGAGTGTGGCTACTACACCGTGTGATCTGTCACCACCGAGGGGGCCGGGGGAAGGGTGCCCAGCACCTCTCTATCTCTACTGTTTTACAATGTTCTATGAGTCCATTTCAAAATAAAAAGTTAACAATATTCTCGATTACAAGTTTGCTAGTTAACCCTACCCTCTGCACGGAGCTGGTTCTTCCTGGCAGGCACTGGAGGAGACTGCGCCCTGGACACGGACCGCTCCTGTTAAACAGCCATTGACAGATGTCAGTGTCTTACCTGCTCGGACGTAGCAACGTGTCAAAGAAACCAGCCTCCCCTCCGTCCTACCTACAAACTCACTTATGTCCATCCTCCCTCCCAGCGCAATGCTGGGGTCCCCGCCCCCACCAAAGACAACCTCGTCGACTGCACTGTCCTGAAAAGGGACCCTTACCCCTCCGTCAGTTCCTTTTCTCCACCCTTTTCTTCTCTCCAAGCACCTTCCTCTCAACTATACTTAAAAATCTCTCCCTTCTTTAAAAAAATTCTTACCTCACCCTCATCACCATCTTCTGTCCATTCTCTCCTTCCCCTCAGCGCCATGCCGCTTTAAAGAGCAGTGAATGCAGCAGGTACGGCTTCTACCTTGTTTCCTTCACTCCTCACCACAGCTGGCTCTGCTCTCACACCCCATCCCCCCGCCAACACTGCTCTCGCCGTCACCAAATGACCCCAAGTGGCACATGCAATGGGCATTTTAAGCCCTTATTTTACTTGGCCAGGAGCAACTGACATCATTGCCACTCTCACTCTCTGTCTCTATTTCCTTGCTCTGCTGGTAATTCCCCCATGTTCCATCTCCAGCCCTCTTTACTTCCCCCGAACTCATGCTAGACAATCGCGCTCACCTGACAAGCAACAATGTCCACAACTTCCAAAGCTGCAAACCCAGTCCCAGGCTTTCTTAGCCACAATCCACATTTGCAAACACCTACTCCACATAACCCTCGCCAGAATGGGAAGTTGTCACTGACTCCTACCTACACACACACACCATTTGTATCTCTTAAATATATCCTGATGCTGTCACCCCTTCTCAGTTCTTACTGCCACTGCCTTTGTTTAGGTCCTCAAAGTCTCACACCTGAACATCTGCAGAGCATCCTGGCCTCTACTGCATCTCCACACCACTGCCTAAGATAACGTTATGCAAAACAAACATGGCTGTGTCATTCTATTTAAATATTACAATGAATTCCCATATATTATCCACCACAGACCTACTAACTCAGAATCTGAGAGGGTGAGATTCAGGAAGATGTTCTCCTAATACGTTTGTCCATTCTGGTAATGAATCTGTTTGGGATTCACGAGCCTACGGAGTAAAGTCAAACCCCTTCGCACTCTGTATAACCCTCTGCACGTGTCCTACCCGCCACCTCCTCGGCCACCTTGCTCAGGCATTCTCAGGCCCCAACCAAACCCAGTGTGTTCTCCATGTGTGCCACGTGCCTTACGCTTCCCCATGATTCTGTACGTGCTTAGAGTCCCTCACCCTCCTCCTCTTCATGGCAAATTCCTACTCATTCTTCAAGAGGCAACTCAAGGATCAACCCTTCTGGAACATTTTCCCGGCTCTCTTGATTACAGCTTAGTCTCGCGTATAAGGGACTTCATTAGCATAACTACAGCTAGCCAGAAGATACAGTATCAAAGACAAGGCATTCTTGAGGGCCTGGACAAGAACCATGTGCTAAATTCTGATTTGTCAAAAGAATTTAAACTTTAGGGTACAGAGTACTATCAGTTACAACTGAAATAGCAGACGTATTAATGTAGACATAACCTATATTTCAGAACTGAAACAATGTAACCTAGCTAAATATGATGAATAGGAAAATCTCATTCAATTCCCCAATCCAAAATAACTTAGCTAACATTAACAAATCAAAAGAAAAAGTATATACTTGAATAAAGGAACTTATAATGCTGTCAACTGAAGGAGGTCTTTGGAGTTTGCTGGCAATTTTGTTCTGAAGAGCAGGAACCACAGGAGAAGGCTGTCTCAAGTGCTGAAACAAAGAAACAAAAAAACAAAAATAAATGTGTACACACACGCAAACACGTGCACATGTAAGTGTATGTATATATACACACATACACGTCTAATACTTAACAAAACCATCAAAAAAGTGCAAAATGTTATTGCTTTTATTTAGTAAACTACTTTTTACCAAAAAAGTCAGAAAAACAATTACATAAAATCAAATATATCAGTTACTATAAACATAAACGGATTTAGGTATCCTTATTAAAAAAATATGACTCAGATCAGGATAAAAAAGTTCAACAAACTTAAGTAAAGCAACAGCATACACAATATAAGGAAAACAACAAAAACAAAAAATATATATATAGCCAAAGCAAAACAATCATCTTAATAATAAAACAAAATTCTTTTTCTGGAAAACAAATAGATCAACTATAATCTAGTTCTCTTGTCACCAAGAGCGTTACAGATGTGAGAATTTTCTAGATCACAATAGAGTTCTATGTGTCCATATGAAAATAAAACAATTTTAGTTTACAATGTAATAAAGCTAATAGTTCCCAACTTCACATTAAAATTAAAATGCTAAAAACTCCCAATAAAGTGCAATAATAATTATCTGGGTAAAAAAGCTCTCATGTGGATGTTACATTGCTCATTTTGTACAGTAAAAATGAAATATTACTTTTGCTGGACTTTGATAAAATTAGAAATATATGAAAGAAAAAGTTTTTTTTTAAAACCTCTAGGTGACCACAGCAAAATTATAAAGACAATATAAACTTTCTAAAGAACAGTAGAGGACGAAGCAAACAAAGCATAGTCCACATAATAAGAAAACAAGTAACTATCACAGAAGTAAAACAGTCAAATCCAATTAATATGACCAACTATATCAGTTATGATAAAGAAAAGAATGTAGATATCCTTACCTAAAAGATTATAACTCTCAAATTAGGGTAAAAAACAAATTTAAAAAACTAAGTAAATATGCAAGCTAAAAAATAAAAAATGTGACAAGTAAAAACTAAAAGAGTAGACAAAAATACGTATCAGGCATATGCAAATGAAAAAAATGGCAGCTAGCAATGACAATTTTAGAATTAACGGCAAAAAGCATTAAATGGATCAAAGCTGATTTAAAACTTTACGGTACTTCACAATTAAATTTTACCAGTCATAAAATGATATATTCCTAAGAAAGAGTATTTTCCTTAAACCTAATAAGGAACTGGCAGAAACACAATTGTGAGAAGCTAACAAATAATAAATAGATTATCTATTATAATAAAATATTCTGATGTCCACTCAATTTTGTTGTAAACCTAACACTGCTTTAAAAAATGAACTTTATTAAAAAAGAATATGATACTTGAATAATATACTTTAAAAGGCTGAACAAATATCCAGCTTTAAACTCTAATAAAGACTACTGCCTAATATTCCTAGAACCCTAAAATAAACAAAACAAACCAAAACTATAGATCTTATTTATGAATTCTCTCAATGGTCTAGCAAATTCTAATGATAAATTCTTGCCATTTCTATTATCATAAAATCCTGGGATGAGAAATCCAATTGTTTATTTGAACCAATTAAAAATGGCTCAAGTTATCTACAGTAGGTTACACAGTGGACAGTGTACCAAACCACATCATAAATACACCAGAGGAGCCCACTGGTAAAAAGTGACCTTTTTATCAATCCTGCTTTGAAAAAATGATGTTTGCGTAAATCTAAATTTCTAAAAACAATTTTCTTAAATTAAACTGGGCCAAACCCACAAGACATACAGGGTCTTTCAACGTGTGGTCCACAGGCCGACCATATCCGAACCCCTAAGGATGCCAGTAAAATGCAGGTTCCTAGACGGCCATCAGACTCAGTACCTCAGACACTTTGTAGATGAGACTCGAGAACACGCATTTTTAACAAGATGCCCGTGACAGTCACGCACGGACTTTTAAACACAGCTCTGGAACAGGAGCCCAGGTGTACAGAGAGGAAAGCTCCGTCCAGTGACTTGGATGCACGTGCCCAACAGTGGATGTGAACCCCCATCTCAGGCACAAACGTCAGACCAGGCTGTGCTGAGCCAGCGGTTTTTCTTTAATTTCCCATCCATCATGGACAAATGTGTAAAACAGTCAGAAGAATTACTAGATAAATAAAAAACTTAAAAGGACATTATGCAATTCAAGCCCAGCTTTTGTATTAGCAGAGTCAACAGACATAAAATCACTTTTACAAGTTGCCACATAAGTTTCCACTTATTCTCAATTTCTGTCCTGTCCCTGTCGTGAAGGGTGCAAGGGTGCTGGCCCACGGGCCACGGGCACAGAGCCAGATGGCTAATTAACCCACTGCATTCACTGGGGGACAGCAACAGAACACAGTGACATCGCCTCATACAGCAGGTCCAGTGCGGCCCCCCCTCCCCACTTTCTCCCTCATGGTACCAACTCCCCGACTGTCGCGGACAAAGTGGGTTCAACTACGCTTTACCCGACCTCGTTGGAGACTGACCTTCGATTCTGGCCCAGGTACATTCTCTCTTTCGTAGTAGTGCTGAAGCTGCAGGTTATGTTTTTCCTCTTCTTCTTTCTTCTTTCTTTCTGCTTCTTTTCGTCTTTCTTCAGCTAACCGAATAAGCTCCTCATTTTTTAGCCTTTGCTTTAAAATAAAGAGAAAACTATATATACTCCACACATATATTCCCTATTCCATTCAAAAATATGCTGCCTTATTTGTGTGCAATAAAGAAGCAAAACTGAAGATATAGTTGTTCTTTAACATAAACTGTCTGCTTCACAATAAATTAGGCAGCTTTTATAACATCCTTAGCATAAACTATTTATTGACTTAAAAATGTCAACATTTATCCCTTTTCTTCACTTAGTTTTTAACTTTAATAAAATAATATCCAGTGAATGGGTACTGAACTGGTATTTTCTAAATGTGCCCCAAGACTGGTCTCCTCTGTAAGTAATAAACACCTTTTCGAGTCAAAATAAAAATTTCACTTTCAGACTAAGTAAAAAGGAGGAGGAAAAAAGTTCACCTCCTCCTCTTTCTCCCTTTTCTTCTCCTGTTCCTCTTCATACTCTTGCTGGATTCGCGCCCTCTGTTCCGCCAGCCGTTTTTCTTCTTTTTCTTCTGCAATTCTCAGTCTCTCTCGCTCTGCTTCCTCTCTTTGTTTCTTTTCCTCAATCTAAAGAATTAAACCTAGTTATTTCTTTGTAAACTACTGAAAAGTTAGAATACCACTTACTTCTTCTGAGTATTCTATGAATTCAACATTTCTATCCTTTTTTGAAAGTAAAAATAAGTTCCTAAATTTTTCAGTTTCCTGTGTTTTATTAGGGAGGTTACATGAGGTAATGTCATGAGTCAAATGCAACATTATGAGCTGTGAGTAAAATTCCAGCTCCACCAAATCCTTACAGACTGTGTGACCTTAGGAAACTTTCTTGGTCAGTTTTCTCACTTGGTAAAAAGAATGAATAACAACTACATCTCAAAGGATGCTCAAAGAAATGAAATGAAAAAGATATGTAACAACCATAAAAGTTCCTCCTTGCTAGAAGGTACTCAATAAATAATTCATGACTGTATTGTCTTATAACGTTGCTACTCTGTCTCAAAGTTTCTTGGCTTGATTAGTATCCTGAAACAACAGTAAAATCAACATGTTAGCATTCAATCATTCTTCATGCAAGAAGCCCTCCTCCAAGAATGTCCTTTCCTTCCTTCCTAAATACTGGTGAGCTGTAAGGACAAAGATGACTTTAGCCACAAGGATTCATAATTAAGTTTCATCTTGAAAGCCACCTGGAATGCACAGTTCTGAATACTCTGTGGGAATATCCTGAGGCAGAGTCCAAGATCTGAAAGAAAGAGAACCCTAAGAGAGAGTCTACATTCTCCGTGAATACAGTGGGGAGAAGGGCAGCATGGGTACTGGCATTCGTGACACTGGTTTAAAGCTACCAATAGGATTTAGCTACTCTTAGGTATGATTTGATTGTCATCATTCATATTATTTTTGTTGCTTTTATCTGCATTGTCTCCAACTTCAAGACCGTTATATCAAGTGCTGTCAATCTTTTGAGCAATTAGGAACTTTAATCTTCTTACATGTCGCATGACTTCACATGCTAGGGCTTTGCCCACATCACTGTTAAATATGCACAATCCTAATATTTAGTACTAAGCAGCGTGCACGTAATGGCTTCTTCAAGTACAATATACCTAAAGAAAACATCAGTTATGATCTACACAACAAAACCTCACATTTAACACTCAGTTTCCTCTTCTTCCTACTCCATGAAAAAAGAAATCACAAATACAGAGTCACTTCTCCACTAAAGGTCACAATCATAAATGGATCACACACCTAATGAATCCACAGAAATGCCATTCCAACAGAAATGCTACACAGCAGTTCAACGGAAAAAGGAAAGCTATCTTCTCGGCGAGTGGTTTTCAAACTGTATGATACGAAAGTGCTTTGGGATTCTGCAAATATTTTATTGAATGTATTATTTGTAAAGCTCCCATTTAAAATGTTACCTAAATACTCACATGTGTTATTTACTAACCTGTGACCACACGAAGGCTTCTGCTTCACGAACAAACGAACGGTACACTTACTTGCTGCACGCATGCAGCCAAGGCTTCTCTTGCATCTTTGAGCACAGATGTGAACATTTTATAACATTCCCTTTAACACTTAAGTTTAGAGATACTTCTCGCCTGACACTATGTCATTGGTAGTAATAATAAATACTATTGAGCTATTTTACATTTTCTTAGAATTCTGTGCTAGATTTTGTCTGGGGTAAGCAGAGGGGGTTAGGCTGCTGAAGAAAACAGGCAGACAACCATTCGCTAGCGGTCCACACAGGCACACTGAAGGTTCACGGGGTGGGTGAACCGAAAGCTGAACTCACTGTGACACTGATGTAGCCAAAGCTCCCTCCCTCACCAGTGGTCTTCTCCAGAGGAAGAGAATTCCAGGAGCTCCCTAGAAACAGAAGTTCTGTACCTACAGATGTGATACTTAAAGTCAGGAGACTTGGGTACAAGCACTGGCCTCACGATTTGCCAGCTCTGCCACCACGGACGAGTCCTTAGTCTGGTTTAGTTGCATGTCACAGAAAAAATAATACCTTCCTCAGAGATTGTTGAGGTTTAATGAGGTACTACATGTAAAAGTATCTTATAAACAATAACAAGCTATACAATTGCAACATTTTGTTTATTTGCTTCCTAAATTCTACTCTAGATCACACCAACACTTGCTAATTAAGTACAATGGGAGCTATTAAGTTTTGACTTACTATCATTATGGGCAAAAGACCACAGGGTCTTTCAAGTTCAACAGGTGACACTATGACCCTCAAACTGCTGTCATCTGACTTCTGTGGCCAATACCCTTGGGACTTGATGCTACTCTCTTACACTCGATGTCTCTATTCATTCTGCTGATCCTTAGAAAGGTCCTTCCATCCGTTTGCACTGTCACCACTCTAGTAAAGAGCCCTGTTTCCAATGTTTTAAATCCTCCAACAATACATTCTAAACACTAACACCAGACCAATCATCCACAAGACTGCATCTATCATGTCACTGCCTTATGTCAGAGTCCACAACAATCAGGATTAAAAAGATGACATGCTCAAGCAGACACTCTTTAAGAGGAATTTAAGACACTGGGATTACACTGGGTAGCCTTAAATGTCGGACTAGGGAATTTAGACAATTCCTGTAGAAACGAAAAGCTACTACCTAGTTTTGAGTGAAAAAGAGTAACATAAAGTTATATCAAAGGAAGATTAACCAGGCCACGAGATTAACCTGACACTGGGGTTTAAGTGTGGGTGGAAGGGGCAGTAAGGAGAGAAGACACTGAACCCCTCCAGGGCTCGTCTCCCATCTCAGGTTCCCTCCCTAGTGATCAGCACGGGGTGGCCATGGTACAGGAGCTCAATAAACACCGGATGCTCAAGTGTCTTCCTGCGCATTCCTATTTTAAGTGCTATTTGTTTACATAAATAAATGTGGCAAATAACTGCAAAATGTGATTACATCTAATTTTTATTTGTTTATAACTTATACTGAGCCAAGAACATCAAATCTTTTAGGTAAAAAACTATTCCTTTTCTACTAACACATAAGCATCTAGAAAGACTAATTCTATTCCTAATAGGTGAATATTTTAAACCTTTCGGTTTTAGAAATTTCAGCACTCTTTAACAATCATTTAGTTTACAAAAGATTGAGTAAACTGGTATACCTAACATGTCTCCTGAATCCTTTTTCAGATATGTGATATTTTAGTACTACTACCTGTATCTGATATAAATTAGAGATTATAGGTAACTGCATGGCATTTTAAAATTTATTCTTTATCCGATGGATAAAAATCTTTGCAAGTTTAGTTTGTTAAAACTCTTATGAAACTTTGAAACTATAATCAAATAAGTATTTCACCTGAAAACGAAGAAAATTCTTGTATAATTCTTGCTGTTTAATCTGAAGTTCAGTTGGAGGCTCACCGAATATATTTCCCCGAGCAAAAGGAGAGCTCTGTGTCTGTACACAACCTTGAAAGAGAAATATTACAAAAAAAAAAAACTACCATTAGCCAATGTTTAAAACATGTAAATGTTAAAGAATGAATGGCTTGCTACTAAGTTCATATTTTAAAAAATGTGCTAAATCTGGAAGTCCAGAGGCTACAATCAGAAAAGGATGGCTGAGATTAGAACCTGAAGGCCAAATGAAAAATAACAGAAGAAAAACGGTGAAACTAAAATAAATAGCTGAAAAATCATAACATATCTACACCTGAAAGACACCGAGAAAACATAAAAGCTAATAACCCAAACAACTCTGATTACAGCAAAGGCTTTAAAATTTATATAGAGAAAAAAAGTGCATGTTTAAGTTCTTATGAATGTAAATATTCATTTCTTAATGCTATTGCTTATATATTAAAATGTATTATGTATGTAAAAAATTTCCAAAATTGTCTTAAAAAATCAGTAATTCCAAGGTCTTCCATCCATGGTTAAAGCAATAAAGTCAGCTCTAAAAACATTTTTTTAATAAATATAACTTTTCAATCATTGCAATAATTTTTTTAAAAAATTCTATTGAAGGGATATAAACAAAGTAACATTATCTATTATATTGCCTATTAGTATCACACATTCTGAGAAAGGAAAAAAATATTTCATAAAATTTCTACTTGAAAAATAATTATACCTCAGGAATCTCTTTAAATGCAGAAAAAAAAAAACCTACTTAAATTTAAGCCTCATATAACTGTTTACATTATTTTTTATTTACTGACTCATTCTTTATATCATTCATCTAAAGCATTTATTTCTCTCACCTACATAGTTCATGTAGGCTAAATGCTTTGCAGTTTAGCTGCCTTTTAGGTTTCTCTTTGTCTTTGTATTTAAATTTTTTAATGCTTATTTGAATAGGCCAGCAGAAAGCCAAATCGATACTTACATTAAAATTTTATACTTTGATAGAAAAGCTGATTAGCAAAACAAAACTAGGTTGTATGTTTCGCTTTAATGATCACTGAAATTCTAAGCCTTTGGGGCAATTAGAGAATATTAGAGACAGACAAGGTCTTCTAAAAACACATCAATTATAAAACAAAACTGCAGGAAAACTGTTGCTTTATACAAAGAAAATGAAAATGTATCTAGGCATCAAAATAAGCCAAAAAAAAAAAAAATTTTAGCCAAATTAGTATGGACTTTATAAACATGATTCTTCTTCCAAGAACCAGGGATAAAAAAAGAGCATTAAGAAGGACTTAATGAAGACAGAACATTAAAAGATAATGAACCTTAAGCACACGTTATAACGTCCAATTTTCAGATATACGATTTCCCTAAGGCCTTTAAATGTCACATACATATGTGTATGCGTGTACACACAGAATATACACACATACATATACATGTGTATACATATATACACTTATATATATATGTGGTGGCATAGCAACAGATTATGTGACTTTGAATAAGTTTTTATATTCAGGAAGTCTATGTTAATTCTTAGGGGATGAAAGTTAATTTAGGGAATTTCGATTCACGCAGAAAAAAAGGAGGAAACCTTGGCGGTGTGTAGAAAGGCTACAGACAAATTCTGCTGAGCATATTCAATTAAGTTTGTGCTCGTTCTTGAGAAGGGGTTTTTATTTTTCCAGGGCTCTACTCGGTAAGCAGAGCTAAATGCCTAAAAATGTTATTACTAAGACAAAGAAAGTTCTATGCTGAGACAACTACAAACAATACTGGGCGTGGAAAAAAAAGGTAGAGAAAGGGTCAGTAGCACTGAAATCTCAATACAGATTACTAGAAGAAAAAGCAAATGAAGAGAAAAAGTAATAATAATCAGAAAGAAGCCAAAGTGCTCTCTTCACAGCAATAACATGAAAAGGTGTTTCAATCGCATGCTGAATTATTACAGACCAAGAGTGATAGCCGAATTAATAACTTCATCAAAACCTTACAGCTCCAAAAATCAAAAATGGATCCACTGAGTAAAAATCTATTGTGGATCGATGTAAGAAAACATTTGCTGGTAACTAGAGATCAAATATGGTACAGGTTGCCTATGGCAACAACAACCCACCCATATCCTGAAGTGTTCAAAAGGCTGCAGAGTAGTGCTACCATCGAAGGCTTGAAAGATGCAAGACTAGGGATTCTAATCATGATTCCTCATTACATCTGTCTGTTTGGCCAATAAGCCATAAGAGTTAAAAATAAAAAAGTCATTTTTTGAAAGTCAGAGCTATTTTAGAGGACTTCTTAATGTAAAAGTTCTTTTCTAGCCTAAAATCAAAACTTTTGTGAAAGTATAAAGTAGTATTTGTAGTAAATAAATGGTTACTTTTATAGACATCAACTTATGTTGATTTTTAAATATGTAACATTTTTATATATACTTGATAAAGAAAGATGACAATTTTTCCTGGCAAGTCATAAGAAAATATATTAATTTTTAATTTACAGAACTTTTAATTGAAGGAAGTTGCTTAATAGCAAATTAAAAATATTTGCTTAAGAAAGGGGGATGTGACCACATACCAAATCAAACTTTTAATTATGTCATTTCTTTGTACATTGTGGTTTAAATGAGGGAGAACAAATGATTATAGAACAAACAAAAATGAATTTCATTGTACAATTTATCATATCACATCTGATACCTCTCATTAACTCAAATAGTTATGGGTATAAGAAACAAACTGTGTATATGTAAAAAGACAATCTGATTTTAAGCAATGTCTTCCCACCAGCAAAATGAAAATGTTATCAGCAGCTAAAATATACATAAGCGAGCTACAAAGCTTGAGAGAAAATAGTTTTAAGAAGCAAACTCTATTTCCCTATTCATATTTTTCAAAATACCTATGCAGGAAAGATATTGTAAATAGCACGAATAACATGTTATGCTTCCTGACTCAGAGTAACCAAATTCTCAAAATTACAGTACGACTTTGTCAGAGAACAGAAGAGAAACGTTAAATGAACAATTTTAGAAATGTAAAAGAAAATATAGAATGTAATTAAAAACCTGAGTTTTTATTTGTAGAATCTTCTAGGTTCTCAGCATTTGAAGTGGCTAAATTTTGGTCTAGAGCTACAACAGCCCTTTTATCTTCGTATGTTCTTGCATCTGGGTTATGGTAGGCATCTACATTTTGTCTGTGCATCCTATTCAAATCAGCTGAGAGGGAAAAATAAGCCGTTTATTTCAATAAATACATTTCTATAATTACTATGCTTAATACATTTTCTTAAAATAGGGAATGTGAGAGAAAAACAATAGAACAGAGCTGGAATAATTCAATGACATCTTGGTGCCCTGAAAAAGGAAACAAAATTACTCAAACTTGAGGTTAAAAAAAAATAACTTTACATAATAAACTCAAAATCAGTATAGAATTTAGAATATGCAAATCTTTGAGAACCCATAAAAACCATATTTATATCTATTTATTTCAGAATATGGAATCTCTTTAATATACAAAAATATAGCCACAATGAAATTTACCCAACGTCATTAGCGTTCCTAATGAAAAAATATAATCACGTGGAGTTTTAAAATACATGCACAAATTCTTTGACAATCCTCCCTTAAAAGATGGATGGAGCTTGATCTCCCTCCCCTTGAGTGTGGACCAGAGTTTATAGCTCACTCTTATAAACAGGATATTGCAGAATGATGATATACAACTTCCGAGACTACTTCTTAAAATGTGTTGTTTCCACGTCACTTAATCTACTGCATCACTCACTCTGAAGAAAGCCAGCTATCCTTATTACAAGGATACTGAGGAGCCCTATGGAGAGGTCCATGTGACCAAAAACTGAGGCCTCCTGAGCCATATTGAAAATGGACTCCCGTCCCAGTCGAGCCTTCAAATGACCAGAGCCTACATCCTGACATCTTGGACTGCAACTTCAGGAGAGATCCTGAGACAAAACCACCCAGCTAAACTATACAAATTATTGATCCGCAGAACTGCAAGATAATAAATGTTCATTTTTTAAAACACTACATGTTGGGGTAATCACTTATACAGCAATAGACATCACACACACGGCAAAAATCTGAGCATGTCGGACTTGGTCGAACAACCAATCTTCAAAACAGACCTGAGTGACTGAAGAACTCAAAAGTTTTAACAAACAAAAAGCTGTTCTCTATGAACAACTTGGATAATATGGCAGCAGTGAAAGCAAACTTAAACCTGGATATAAGTATTTATCAGGAAGTCTAGTATGTTCGAGGATGTATTCTCAACATGAATCACAATCAGAATACCAGATAGAACATGGCAAATGACATGTGAATGTTACCAAGGAGAATGAGAGTTCAAAATCAAGACAGGCTGAACTCAGACACCGAGTAGGATGGGTGGGGAAAGCATAATGAAACAGAATGAAGTGAGAAACAAGGATGTTCTGGCAACACTGAAGTGGTCCAGCTTGACTAGAGCACAAAATACACGGAAAAGAGCAATGAGAAATAAGATCGGAAACTGCAGATTGGATGCCTATTCTGGAACATTCTAAAACACAAGCAGATGATTCTCAGTTCTATTCTGCAAATGGTGGTGGAGACCATTCTGTTGGTTACAGAAGTAGAACTAATAATAATGGCAGCTAACATTTTTATATTCTATACAATAACCTATATGATTATACTACTTTCACCCCAGTATTATAGATGACAAAATGAAACTAAATTAATTTGCTCAAAGACCACAAGGCCAGTAAGTGGCAGAACAAGAATGTGAACTCAGATAGTGACATTCCAGAGTCCCAAATAATTTTTGAGTATGCAACAATACAATTGGTTGTACATTTGATACATATGGCTTAGATGTGAAAAACAAAGAAGAATGAAGAAGTTATGAGAAAATGGCAAGAACCTAGACAAGACATAATAAATTTCAAATATGATGAAGTATGAATGAAAATGAAGAGAATTCAAAGAACACTGAAGAGGGAGAACCTATACGTTAGGCTTATTAATCGACTCAATATGGGGAGTCAAAAGAACTCTGCATTTCTTAGTTTGAATGATCAAAATTATGATGCATTTACAGAAAAAGAGGAGCTGGATTTACACAGTGAAGTTTGATTTTGCATGCTAGGTCTACATAATCCATCAAACGTCAGGTGCAGAGATGCAGAAGACAGGCTGGAAATGAAGTAGTTTTAAAAGTGGTCAGGGGCAAAGAAAGAGATGTGAAGACCGTCCACAGAGTGGGCCTAAAGAGAAACACAGGAGCAGGAGAGATGAGGTGGGAGAGAATGAATGGGGAGGAAGAGCACGCCAACTCAAGGAACACACAGCATGAGAAGACAGTCCTCAAATAAAGATCATGTTTACGGACCTAGAAGCGTTTAACCTGGATCACAATACACATATCCAATAAATGTCAGCTGAAGAGGGGACAGCCTCTGAGAGAGTGCACAGGGCTTAAAGGAAGGAAAGAACAAACTGTCAACCTAGTTCAAAGAGGATGAGGGCTGAGTACAAAACATTACACTGGAAATCAGGACATCAATCATTTCTGAAAATGTAGCATCAGCAGAGCGATGGGACCTAGAAGCTATATTATGGAATAGAAGTACTAACAGGGTGATTAGATTGCGGCAACAAGGAGAGTACTTTTTAATGTATTTTATATGATAAAAGAAGTACAACATGGACAAGAGCAGAGCTCTGTCTGTGTTTAAGAATACAAGTAACCCAAGTAGTTCAGAGGTATAAGGGAAGAAATGAGTAGAAAACTGAAAATGTAAGAGAGAAGGGACTGGGTGAAATCACAGAGAAAAGCTGATTACAAGAAAATTACCCAGTAGCAAGGACTAGTAAAGCAAGTACTAGCTAGGTGCTCCAGAAATCATCATCAAATCCTGAATCTATCTGAATTTGGGAGGGAAATGAAAATAGATGATGGGAAAAGTTGAGGTTATCGACTACTAACTATAGTCCCTAAAGTCACAGAAACAAAACCAATTTAACTCAAATAGGAAATCAATCATTTCATTGTCATTCAATTCACTAGAATAGCATAAGACCAGACTATATGAGAATCACTATGAATATTACATACAATATTCTATTTTCTATTATAAGAGTGCAGTACATCGCGGTCTCTCCTTCCAGATGATACCCACAGCTGCGACTCTGCTGCCAAACTAGTGAATGCTTAGGGAATGAAATCTCATTTTGGTATTCACCTGCACAAATAATAAATTAAGATATAAATACCCCATAAGGAAACAAACAAAATGATAGGCTTCGAAATCAGTAACATGTTATAATTTACTGTTCTGATTACACATGGTCCTCTCACTTAGAATAGTCAATGTATTTATATAAAAGGAAAATTAATTTCAGCAGAGTACATAATTATCAGGATTTAAGACTATCAGATTCAGCAATCAAAACAAATCCATATTGATTTTTATTGAAAAAATAATTAAGAAATTAAAATTGATTTGTCAATCAATTGGTCACTCTATCTTTTCGTGAGATAGTACAATATCAGGTTTGAAATAGGCTAAAAATGAAAATAAAAAAGGCACTTTGGTCGAGTGCACAAAGATGTCACTAAACGGGGGTTTTATTTCTAATGTAAATCATCATGTTTAGTATAAAACTGGTATTACAAGAATAATTCTACAACAAACAGAATTACAAAAGAAAATGTCACAGATTGACAAGTAGGAAAAATAATTCTACTCCCTGAACAACTTATCAAACCAAGGATAAATTATATGATATCTATAGGTAAATAATACATAAACGGTACTTTATTTTTTCATTACTTACTTTATAATCTTTATTTTTTTCAATAAACAAATGAATATTTTGATATTAAAATTAAATTTAAAAGTTATTTGCTTTTTACTATGGTAGAAAATACAAAACATTTTAAAGAAAATGGCTAAGATACATTAACTATTACTATAGGCCCACTATGATTCAGCAATCCATGGCTGACATACCAACTCATTTACATTGAGTCAATTCAAAGGACTAAAGGATATTTCCAACTCTGGTACTACACATTTCAAAGTTAACTCAATTTAAAATAGAGACACTTACTTTTAGAAATCAGTCTCTAAGACAAATAAAATAATCTAAATGGTGGCTCATAAAATAAATCTCATAAATTTAAAAATGAAATAACAAAAAGTATAATCTCTAAACAAAATAAAATATACACTAGAAGTGAATAAAAGAAAGTCATTTGGAAAATGCCCAGATATTTAGAATTTTAAAAACTCACTTCTAAATAATCAAGTCAAAGAAAAATGACAAAAGGATTAGAAAATTGAATGAAAATGAAAAGACAACATTTTGAATTTGTGAGATACAGTTAAAATAGTAAGTACCCACAGAGAAATCTGTAGTTTTTGAATACATTTATTATAAAATAATAATAATAATAATGTCTCAAGTTATAATCTAAGTTTCCACATTAAGAAATTAAAAAGAAGATTAAGCACAAAGCAAACCAAAAGAAAATAGTAAAGAACAGAAATCAGTAAAACAGGAAAAGAACGATAGAAAAACCAATGAAAATAAAAGCTGGTTCTATGAAAATATCTATAAAATAAATAAATATCTGCCAGACTGTTTAAGAAACAAAGAGAATATACAAATTATAAATATCAGGAATGAAAAAGGAGCCATCATTGTAGATCTTACAGACACTGAAAAATAATGAAATATTATTAACTTTATACCAATAAATTCAAAAACAGATGAAATTGGTAAATTCTTTAAATGATTCAAAACACTAAAAAAAACTGAATATCTATTTACTGAATATCTATTTACTAAAGAAACTGAATATCTATTTACTAAACTGAATATCTATTTACTAAAGAAACAGAATTCATAGTTTAAAACCTTCCCAAAGAAAATTCTGAGCCCAGATGGCTTTGTTGGTAAATTTGACCAACAGAAGAGGAAACTTCCCAACTCGTGCTGTGAGGCCAGCATTATCCTGATGCCAAAATCAGACAACACGGTAAGGAAAGAAAAACAACAGCCATGCCACCCTGAACACGCCTGATCCCGTCTGATCTTGGAAGCTAAGCAGGGTCGGGCCTGATTAGTACTTGGATGGGAGACCACCTAAGAAGACCAGGTGCTGTGGGTGTTAAAAAAAAAAGAAAGAAAGAAAGAAAGAAAAACAAATATCCTTATGATCCCAGATACAAAAATCTCTAGCAAAATATTAGCAAATCAAATTCTACAACACATAAAAAAGACAAGAGTATGACTAAATAGGGTTTATGCCAGATGAAAAACTAGTTCAAGATTCAAAATAAATCAATGTAATCCACCATAGAGCAACAGAGTAAAAAAGACAAGATTATCATTTCAAAAGATGTAGAAAAGCACTTGACAAAATCCTACATACATTCATGATGAAAACTCAGCAGGAATAGAAGAGAATATCCTAGACCCAATGTAAAAAAAAAAAAAAAATCTGCAGAAACTTAACAGGTAACATTACACTAAATGGGAAAGATTGAATGCTTTCTACCTAAAATCATGGACAAGACAAGGATGTCTGCTCTATTAATTTTCAAACATTGTACAGGAGTTCCTAACCAGTGAGAAAGGCAAATAAAATAAGAAAAGCATTCAGACTGAAAAAGAAAAAGTAAAACTGTTTGTGAATAACATGACCATCTACATTAAAAAATCTCAAAGCATATACAAAAAAAACTACTAAAACTAATGAGTTCAAAAGGGCAATATACAAAAAGTAACTGTTTCCGTAAATTAGTAATGAACAAATTGATATATATTTTTAATGTATCATTTAAAATAGCATCAAAATTCGTGAAACACTTAGGGATGCAATTAACAAAAAATAAGATCTGAAAACTACAAAGTACTGCTAAGAGAAGTTAACTGAAAGTAATAAGTGGATAGATATTCCACATTCATGGATCAAAAGACTCAATACTGCCAGCTGTTCCAAAACTGATGCTATCCCAATGACAATCCCTCCACAACTTTTTGTTGAGGTTGAGAAGAAATATCACTACACATTTAAAAGAATGGCTAAAATTTTAAAGATGAACAATTTCAAGTGCTGATAAGGATTCAGAGCAACTGAAAACCGTGTGCTTTGCTGGTGGGAATGCGAAATGACACAACCACTTTGAAAAAAGGTCTGGCAGTTTCTTACAAAGTTAACATGCACTTACTATATGTCTCAGCAACTCCATTCCTAGGCATTTACCCAAAAGAAATGAAAACTTATGACCACACGAAGACCTAGAAGTGACTGTTTACAACTTTATTCATAATAGCCTTAAACTGTAAAAAACACAAATGTCCATGAACTGGTAAACGGATAAACAACTGTGGTACCTCCACACAATGAAAAACTATTCACTGATAAAAATAAATAATCTGCTGGCATATACAACAACAAGGATAAAGCTCAAAAACATTAAACTGAGAGGAAAATGTCAATACGAAGGCAATATTATCATGAGTGCTACTCAGAAACCGGCAGGAATATAGGACCGGATAATCTGTAAATGTTTTATATCTTGACTGTAGCAGTGATTACTAGAATCAGTTGTTGAAACTCATTAAACAATATACTTAAAAAGTATATTTTATTATATACGCAAATTGTGTCTCAATAAACAACCTAAAAAAACAAATCTAACTGGAGAAAATACAATACATAAAAGAATACAAATATTTAACCAAATGTATGAAGAAATGCTTAATCTCACTATTCATCCATTAGAACTATAAGATACTTTTGCTATCTTTCAAATTGTTTTTTTTTCTCTTGGTGTACAGTTTCTTAAAATTTTAACATATGATATTCATGTATCATCACCATAATCGGATACAAAACAGTTCTAACATCCTAAAAAACTCTATCATACTATCTCTTTATATCTCTTTATAAAAGTTATATCTCTTTATATTTCTTTATAAAAGTTATTCTTTCTCTCAGCCATAACCCCTGGCAATCACTGATTTGTTCTCCATCCCTGTAGTTTAGTCATTTTGAGAATGTACAAGGATGTAACTTTACAGAGGTTTTCTTTCACTTAGCATCATTCCTTTGAGAGTCTTCCAAGTTGCTTTGTGTGACAAGAGTTCATTCTTTTTTATTGCTGAGTACTGTCCCATTGCATTAACGTACCAGTTTATCCATTCGCCCATTGAAAGACAGAACAGAATTAGCTTTTTATGAGAACTTGAATACGGAACTTTAATGAATAAAGAGCTGAGAAAGAAACAGATTTTAAGTGTAGAGCAAATAACAAAAACGAGAAGCATTTAATATGGTTGATGCTGTTACAACGGCATGGGTAACAGATTTTGATATTTTATTAAAAAATTCTTTCCCTTAT
>NW_011888880.1:3259286-3321645 GCF_000151845.1 Pteropus vampyrus | reverse complement strand
TGAATGCTTTCTACCTAAAATCATGGACAAGACAAGGATGTCTGCTCTATTAATTTTCAAACATTGTACAGGAGTTCCTAACCAGTGAGAAAGGCAAATAAAATAAGAAAAGCATTCAGACTGAAAAAGAAAAAGTAAAACTGTTTGTGAATAACATGACCATCTACATTAAAAAATCTCAAAGCATATACAAAAAAAACTACTAAAACTAATGAGTTCAAAAGGGCAATATACAAAAAGTAACTGTTTCCGTAAATTAGTAATGAACAAATTGATATATATTTTTAATGTATCATTTAAAATAGCATCAAAATTCGTGAAACACTTAGGGATGCAATTAACAAAAAATAAGATCTGAAAACTACAAAGTACTGCTAAGAGAAGTTAACTGAAAGTAATAAGTGGATAGATATTCCACATTCATGGATCAAAAGACTCAATACTGCCAGCTGTTCCAAAACTGATGCTATCCCAATGACAATCCCTCCACAACTTTTTGTTGAGGTTGAGAAGAAATATCACTACACATTTAAAAGAATGGCTAAAATTTTAAAGATGAACAATTTCAAGTGCTGATAAGGATTCAGAGCAACTGAAAACCGTGTGCTTTGCTGGTGGGAATGCGAAATGACACAACCACTTTGAAAAAAGGTCTGGCAGTTTCTTACAAAGTTAACATGCACTTACTATATGTCTCAGCAACTCCATTCCTAGGCATTTACCCAAAAGAAATGAAAACTTATGACCACACGAAGACCTAGAAGTGACTGTTTACAACTTTATTCATAATAGCCTTAAACTGTAAAAAACACAAATGTCCATGAACTGGTAAACGGATAAACAACTGTGGTACCTCCACACAATGAAAAACTATTCACTGATAAAAATAAATAATCTGCTGGCATATACAACAACAAGGATAAAGCTCAAAAACATTAAACTGAGAGGAAAATGTCAATACGAAGGCAATATTATCATGAGTGCTACTCAGAAACCGGCAGGAATATAGGACCGGATAATCTGTAAATGTTTTATATCTTGACTGTAGCAGTGATTACTAGAATCAGTTGTTGAAACTCATTAAACAATATACTTAAAAAGTATATTTTATTATATACGCAAATTGTGTCTCAATAAACAACCTAAAAAAACAAATCTAACTGGAGAAAATACAATACATAAAAGAATACAAATATTTAACCAAATGTATGAAGAAATGCTTAATCTCACTATTCATCCATTAGAACTATAAGATACTTTTGCTATCTTTCAAATTGTTTTTTTTTCTCTTGGTGTACAGTTTCTTAAAATTTTAACATATGATATTCATGTATCATCACCATAATCGGATACAAAACAGTTCTAACATCCTAAAAAACTCTATCATACTATCTCTTTATATCTCTTTATAAAAGTTATATCTCTTTATATTTCTTTATAAAAGTTATTCTTTCTCTCAGCCATAACCCCTGGCAATCACTGATTTGTTCTCCATCCCTGTAGTTTAGTCATTTTGAGAATGTACAAGGATGTAACTTTACAGAGGTTTTCTTTCACTTAGCATCATTCCTTTGAGAGTCTTCCAAGTTGCTTTGTGTGACAAGAGTTCATTCTTTTTTATTGCTGAGTACTGTCCCATTGCATTAACGTACCAGTTTATCCATTCGCCCATTGAAAGACAGAACAGAATTAGCTTTTTATGAGAACTTGAATACGGAACTTTAATGAATAAAGAGCTGAGAAAGAAACAGATTTTAAGTGTAGAGCAAATAACAAAAACGAGAAGCATTTAATATGGTTGATGCTGTTACAACGGCATGGGTAACAGATTTTGATATTTTATTAAAAAATTCTTTCCCTTATGAAGATATCTTCCTTAGAGAGCTATGATAAGGGTGAACATTCAATTTCTTTAATTTCTTTGTAATAAAAGATCAAAGATAAAGGAGTAATCAGAAAAGCCACCATCTGAATTAAAGTTAGCCAATGGGATTATACGATTTTGGTCATCACAAGAAGGTAAAACAGAACACTGCACTGCTCTTCACTACATAATTCAAATATAACAGAAAAATTACGTTCCCTGCCTCTCTAAAATATAACAGACACATACAAGACAAGCCGATATTCTTTACATAATGAGTTTACTTGTTTGCAAAATACCATTAAAAAATAGTATCTGATAATATGGTGTACCTTTTCTATTTCATGGCATGACTATAGCATTAAAAAAGCAAACTAAATATTACTGCAAAATGAAAATCTTAGAATAGTTTGCTCCATTCCCATTAGATCAAGGAATTCTAAAACAGTATTTTATAATTCAATAACCCACACTTATCCTAACACTTCAACCAATTAAAAGACAGAACACCATATCTGTATTGTCTTAACTGGAAATAATCTTAGAGGCAAGCTAGAAAGTTCTAGGAAATTATTCTATTCCAGTGTTTCCCAAAGTTTCAGTCATTTAGGCACCTCCTTCATGGTAACTGGTATGTTTTCTATCAATTAGCAATTTAAATTTACTGTGGCAAAGGCTGGCTAGATGCTGGTCAATCTCACGTGCTCCTCCTGGGCATTAAAAAAGCAAAGCCTCTCAGCTCCCGTGCGGTTAAGTTAGAACCCTGTAACTAGGTCTGAATCGCGAAACAAAGATAAACATGCTATTCCTCCACTCCTAGGCCAGGCTCCAACAAAATTCTCCACTTGTTCTCCCACTTCTGGGCCCTGACTGTGTAGCCAGAAGGGGAGGACTCTGAAATGGAGGAGTGACACGATGGATGAGGCCCTGATTCCTGAGTCACCTCTTGGAGGAGAAGCACCCGAATAGTCTCAGAATGTGACTTACATGAGAAGTAACTTCTACTGCCTTGAGCCTTCAGCTACAGCATTTTTTGTTAAACAGCTAGAATAATACTTCTACTTTAAAAGGGAATGTTATAGTTCTATCCATAAATGGAAAACCAGTGTTTTTTAATACATATTCGAAGATATTTAACCTTTTAAATATGAAATGTTTATCTATGTATCACCTAAAATCACATCATCTATAGAGAGTAAGCATCTTCAAAAACTATGATGAAAATATTTATGGAGTAAAGATAGAAAAAAAAGAGTTATCTCATTAATTTAAGTGGGCCTCAAATAGATTTCTTCTAAAAAGTCATCTTTAACAAAGAAACAAAGGCATGATACTTAAGAATTCTAATAACTCAATATCCAAAAAAATCTTCTGAATGTATCATTCAACTATCTCTAGGATAATGTAAAACACCTGAAGAACAACATGAAATCTAGTAAATAGTAAAAATCTATATTTTTACTATTATAATCGGTTTTTATGATTTATTTCTCATTTCTAATTAAACAATTTTCAAAAACAGTATCTTTACTCTACTTTCTCAGCTAAAAGCTAATCAGAGAGGATCCTACTGTATATAACGGGCTAGCTGTATGAAACCTCTCTTTTCCAAGAGCTTGTTGTGTGATTTCTAGCTCAAACATTTCTGAAAGATAAATATGATTCTGCAACCTGCCAGCAAACTGCTGAGATCGTCTTTATTTTTAAAAGGGTCCTTGCAATGAGCAAGTATATGATATATAAGAATTAAACACATCCCTTGCCACACTATTCCACATCGGTTACTTTAAAGCTACACAAAACAAACAAAGTTAAAAAAAAATTGTAATAAGAGTTTTATGATTTTTACTAGGAAACTTTTTTAAATTCTCAGTACAATTTTAGGTAAAAACTTACCAAATAACATGAGCTTTTCTTTGCAATTGAGTTATTATCACCAGAGGATGGACAGTTTGTAGTAAAAACAAGCACTCTGAAGGAGAAAGGCTTTCTAACCTGTTGTTATATTCATTACCAAATGATCTCTTTTGCAGTAAGCCACATAAATAGAGACCTTGCCTTATAGGCTATGATTCCGGAACCCTTCTTCCTACTCCCATTATTTTTGAAAGTTAAAAAAAAGTTTTTTTAAAAACAACAAATCCGTGGAGATAACATACTTATCAGGTTTCCCTGGGCATCCCTGAGCGGGGCTCCACCTCCGCCTTTTCCCCAGGGGTTGTAGCTTCTCATTTCAGCTTCCAGCTTCGCTTCGTAGTCTTCCTTTTCCTCACGTTCTTTCTTCCTTCTTTCTTCTCTTTCCCGAATCTTGACAACATAAAAAACATTCACATTAAGTGCTGACAAGTATTGTGATATAAAAAGTTAGCGTTAATATCAGATTTTATTTTATTTTTCTTATTAGAGGAAAAAAGTGGATTTTTTTTCAGTATGCTTCACTATAAAATTTAATATCACAAATATATGTAACACCCAATTTTAAAACACTTCGATGGTGGGAGTATATGGCTGCGGTTCTCTCACATGATGCCACTAGAGTCCTTTCCAGCCACTGATGCCACTTTGGGCTAAGCCAACTCCTCCCTCCCACCCCCAGTGTGTGCCTAACCTCCCTCCCTATCCTTCCCCGTTTTGTAGGGACCAATAGCATCTCCCTACTTTCCTTTATCATCTATCTTTCATGGGACCTGGCCAGCCACAACCTACGTTCCACTCCTCACCAGAACTACTCTACCCTGGGCAAACCCCATTCCCAGAATTCAGAGGTAGAAAGTTCAAAGCTCTTTGGGGAATACCAGGCTACTTAAAGTACAACTTTATGCAAGCACACAAAACAAACAAAGTCTTATCATCAAGTGCAGGTACAGGCTTGTTCTCTAAAGACATACGGATAGGCAATGAACTAGTATGTATATTTTGGAAATTTACTTTTGAAATTATAACCAAATACATGGAAAATATAAGCAACCACTCCAGCAAGGCCAAGGAAGTCATCACATACACAAGGTAAATTCTAGACTTAGGAAATCTAGTTTTTTCGGTGGTGTTAATATACTTATTTGAAACAGATAAATTCAGTCTTTTATTCTGTAGAATACTAACATAAAAAATGATGTTGGTAATTCTATACCTTTAAAAAAATCCATGTTTCAAGGAGGTTGCACATGTTAAAAAAATGAACAAAAGTTGCTTCAGAAGAAATCTAAGTGGAACTTCACAGAAAAGTACTACCTCAGGTGGACAGGAGTCCTAGGGTCTTCTCAGAGATGTGGGCATTCCCCGCCAAACCACACATTTTACTCTAGCAAATTCTCTTCAAACTCTGCAAACTACACAGAACCCCTAATTCTCCTCCCTAAAAGGGTCCTGCCTCTTTCTGCCCCTATCTCAGTTCACTGCTTCATTATTCTCCTAGATTACAGCACTCAGAATCACCTTCAAGCTCTTTCTCATCCCCTATATCTGAGTCCCATCACTGAAACCCCAGAACTGTCTCTTGGATATCCTTCCCATCTCCCACCACCCCCAAAAAACAGTTTCTCTGCCATATTTCTTTCCTAATCGTCTACATCACAACCAGATAATCTTCCTGAAAGCCAAATGCATAACATGCATCTCAAATATCCACAACCAGGTGAAGCCCTTCTAACTGCTCGGGCAAGTATTCTCCCTATCCTACCTGTCAGTCTACCTGCATCAAAACCTGTCATAATGAAGTATAAGCAACTGGCATCTTTTTTTCTCCTCTGCCATACTCTGAAGTCTAAAGGACTACTGTGCTAACACACAAAAGGAATGAACAAATGAATGAATGAATCAGTAACGAATACCTGCTGCTGCAAAGCTTGCTGGTAAGATTGAAGTGACTGTTTAGAAGGCTTTGGTTTATCCTCAAAAAACAAGCCAGAATTTACCGCTCGATCACTTGTAATTTTCAATTCATTCTGTCCAACCGTGTTCCTACATTAAATACACAATTAATAATTTGAATCCATCTATGAAGCAAGAAGACAATGCAACACTCCTTTGAAATAGCAAGGTATATAAGTAGTACATTTAAAAGTAGGGAGGGATTTCTCTGTAGGTCAGAGAGAAAGCCTGAAGTAAAGGAGCCTCCCTAAGTTCTTCCCCGTCTCTGCTTTCATAATCCACCGAACTGAAATTTACAGGATCTAGTTCTTGACCTAGGTGGTAGTTACATGGAAATGAAAACGATTTGTGGTAATTCATCAAGCAACAGACACATGACTTATACACTTTTCTGAATGCATAGTAATAACAATACAGTGAAAGTCTCTCAAATAATATAACTAGTGACTTACTTAATAAATATACTCCAATATCAAGTAATAGCTTCTTAGCCATTTGAAGAATAAAACAATATAATTATAGAAAAAAGTCTGACTGTATAAGCAATCAAAAAATTAAAAATTCAAAACATTATCATGGTTATATAAATTTCATGCAATAAAGTGCTATTTGTCTTACACACAACATGTTAAAGTACAGGAATGCAACGACTTTGAAGGAAACAATACATTTAAAAAATCTGCATTATAAAAGGTAAGCATTAGTTTTATAATAAAATTATAGTTATAAAAAAGGGACTACAGAAGGCATCTCATCTCCAAAAACATCATCATCATCACTTTAAATGAGTTCCCTTTGTGTATTGAACTTATCCAATTTATTCACAATCTTCGATTAGGATAAACAGACATGTTTGTGTATACTGTCACGCTGAATTATGAATGGGTAAAAAGGAAAACGAGGAGAACCAGAGCAAATGACTCCTAACAATTAAACTTTTTCAGAGCAAGAGGGCTATGTGTGTTAATGAATAAAGAAGGTTGAAAATGCTTATCTGAGTAAGCAATCTCTCAAAGCAGCCGCTATAAATTACATGGTGGACAGGTTTCAGTATCGCACTCATTTTTCTTTCTGTTTCTTACCCCTCACTCAATGATCCAAATTCTTGATCTTTACTTATCAACTCCTCCCTGCTCAAGATGGAAGGAATTTAGGTATGTATGTATAGTCGGATCAGAGGGGAGGAAGGACAGAAATGACAGGCCTGGTAATTACACAACTCAATGATTTTCAGTGAATTTACAGAGTTGCACAACGATCTCCACCATCTAGTTTTAAGACTTTTCCATAACCCCAAAATATCCCTCACACCCACACGCCACCAACCCCTGCCCGCACCAACCACAGGCGATCACTAAGTAAGTGGCCTGCTTTCTGTCTCTACAGTTTTGCTCTTTCTGGACATTTCGTACAAATGAAAACATACAATACAAATGGATTCTTTCACTTACAATACTTTTGAGTTATGCTGTAGCATACATCAACAGTTCATTTTTATTGAACAGTATTTCATTGTATGGACATAACACATTTTGTTTATCCATTTCCTAGCTAATGGACATTTGAACTATTTATATTTTTTAGTTACCATGAATAATACTGTTATAAACATTCACACTGAAGTCTTTGTGCATACATGTATGTTCGTTTCTCTTAAGTATACGCCTAGAAGTGAAATTACAGTATTGTATAAGTACATGCTTAACTTTTCAAGAAACTGCCATTTCCTGCAACTACTTTTTATATATTGATTTTTTTATTCAGCAATTCTACTTAAAATTCCTATTATTTCTAATATTTTATCTGTATATTCTTTTGCAAATAATATCAGTTTTCTTTCTTCCTTCCTAATCCTTCTCCCTTCCTCCTTCCTTCCTTCTTATTTTTAACCTTGCTACAATTATTGGGCACTAAAAGGAAGTGGTGATAAGAATACTAGTCATACTGTCAATCTCAAAAAGAATGTTTTAAACATATCACCATTAATTAAAATATATGATGTAGGTTTTTCATGTTTACACCTTTCCCAAGTAGGTTCCCCTCGAACCTATTTTGTTAATCACTAATGGATACTAAATTTTATAATGCTTTCCCTGTGTCTATTAAGATTACCATATAGCTTTCTTCTTTAGTCTGTTAATGATATATTACAGTAATTGCTAACTAACACCAATTAGCACTCAGTATATATCAGACTTTATTCTAGATGCTTTACATATTTTAATTCATTCAATCCTCAGAGTAACCTTATGAGTTGATACCATTATTATCCCAAATAACAAAGAAGGAACAGAAGAAACGTGCTTCAAGTTAATTAGTAAAACGAGGATTCAAACCAAGACACTTCCCTGCAAAGTCCATACTCTTAACTGACAGGCAGTATTACATTGTCATCCTACCTTCCAGAGTAATTCCAACTTGGGAATTACTTTTTACATTATGAGGTTCAGTTTATCTATGTTCATGAGTAAGACTAGCCTATAACTTTCCACTTTCATATGGACTTGTCAGGTTTGAGTATAAAGATTATGACAGTCTCATAATAACTGTGAAGAATTCCCTCTTATTCTATACTCTGCATTAGCTTGTATAAGATTAATTTTTTTTCCTCGAATGTTTGGTATAATTTACCAGTCCATCTAGACCTGGAATTGATTTTGTGTGAAGATTTGAGACTAATGACCCAACTTTTTTTTTTTTCTTAACAGTTTTGATATTATTCAATAGGTTTTTCTTCTTGAGTCAGTTTTTACTGTTAAATTTTAATAAGAATTTTTTCTTCACTTAATTTCCAAATTCACTGACATAAAATTGATAATATATCCTTATTGTCTTTTTAAGGTTCATTACAACTATAGCTGTCATTTTAGAATTGACAAAGAATTTTTAAATTGTAAAAATTTATAAATGATAATTTTTTCATCTCTAATAGTTCTTAGTTATTCTTCTTGCTCTTGATTTGACAATAGAAAATTGTCAGTTTTTTTATATTAATGTTTTCAAGGGACCTACTTTAGACTCTGTTAATCCTCTATACTGTATGTTTCTATTTCATTAATTTCCATTCTTTTCTTTCTTTCCTTACTTCTTTGGATTTACTTTGCTGTTCTTTTTCTCACTTTTTAGATACCTGATTATTTTAATTTTCATCTTATTTTATGTATTTTCTAAAATTGCTCCTTGTTTTCTAATTTCTAATATGTGGAAAAATGTTAAAACTATTTTAAAAATTGATTTCTACCTTAAATGGTGCATAAGATATGAGTCAAATAAAATTTACTGAGACTTTAAGGACTAGAATATGGTGAGTTTTATAAATTTATTCCTATTAGCAAAAATAGATATTCTGAAGTTTGGGGTACATTTCTATATATTTCCATTAGGATATCCTTGTTAGGTGACTTCTTCTATAAACTTACTATTCTCTGCTTCATCTATCACTTATAGAAAGTAGTAATAAACTCTCACACTTAGATTCCATATTTATCTACTTTTTACCTGTAACTCTTTAAAATTTTGCTCCATACATCTTAAGACCATGTTGTTAGGTACATAAAATTTTCTATTATATTATCTTTATAAGGGGATCCTTTCTGTCATAAAGCTTTATGACTGAAAAATTCATTTCATAACTAGACAAACTTATTTTAATTCATATTCTCCTAGTATATCCGTACCTTTTTGCTTTCAACTTTTCTACACTTATATAAGTAACGTGTACCTGGATTTTGCTTTTGTATCCAGTATGAAAAAAGTTCTCTTTGAAGGAGATTCTTAACCATTTACAAATATCAAATTTAAGTTTGCCATTTAATTTTGACTTATAATCAAGTTAAACAGTCTCCTTAAATCTGTTTTTTTTTCCTTTTTGATTTTTTTTCTTCTAAGACATTAGAAAGTTGCACCTTTGTCCATGTACTTTATGTGGTTACTCTAGAAACATAATACTTATACTTATCAAAGAATAAAACTAACTGAAATCTTTACTATCTTCTCAAATGATATAAAGATTTTTAAACTCATTAACTTCTCCTTTTAACCCTTTCCAAATTATATGCTATTCCTATTATTCTTCATTTTACTTACTTTTAAACCCATAATAATTTTGCGTAAATATTTCTTTAATTCCATCTATGTATTTACCACTTTTTCCTTCCACTCCTTTGTGCAACTCAAGACCTTCCCTTTACGACCTTCTTCCTTCTGAATTTAGAATTTCATTTACTTGGGGTCTGCTAATTTCAGTTGTTTCTCTTAAAATATTTTAAATTCAATCTAATTTATGAAAAATAATCTTCTAAACATAGAATAATCTCAACACACTGACGGTATCTTTAGTTATCTTCTGAATTCCTTCCTCGAGTTTCTTTGAAAGTAATGGAGAAATGAATAAAGAAAATGTGGTATATCCATACAACAGAGTATTAGCCTTGAAAAAGAAAGAAATCCTGTCACGTGTTACAACACGGATGAACCTTGAGAACATAATGGTAAGTAAGATAACAGACACAAAAAGACAAATACTGTGTATTCCAGTTTTAGAGGTGCCTATGTAAGTCAGATTCAAAGACACAGGTCGCAGAACCCTGGCTGCCAGGGCCCAAGGAAAGCAGGACTAGAGAGATGTCATTTAACAGGTATAGAGTTTCAGTTTCACAAGACAAAAAGAGTTCTGGAAATGGATAGTTGCACAACAATATGAATGTACTGAACGCTGCCAAACTATACACTAAAAGTGCTTTACATGGTAAATTTTATGTGTATTTTACCACACACACACAAAAAAAATTAAGATGGTAATACTGACTAAACAGATCTACAGATTATACATAATTTCTATCAAAATCTCAACTGCTTTTTTTGCAGAAATTGGCAAGCTGATTCTAAAATTCACATGGCAATGCAAAAGACTTAGAATAGCCAAAACAATCTTGGAAAAGAAAAACGAATTTCAGCACTACAATAATCAAGTGCTACCGCCATAAGGACTGACGCATAGATAAATGGAAAGGAACAGAAAATCCCAGAAACAGATCCACACAAATACGACCAAATGATCTAACAAAGGTGCAAAGCAAGTCAACAGAAGAAAAATAATCTTATTAGCAAATAGTGCTGGGAGCCAATGACATCCATAGACCAAAAAACAAAAAGACCTTTGATCTAAGTCTCATATCTTATCCAAAAATTAACTCAAAATGGATCATAAACTTAAATGTAAAATTATAAAACTTTTAGGGAAAAGAAAAAACAAGAAAAAAATCTTTGGAATCTAGGCCTAGGAAAGCGTACCTAAACTTGACACTGAAAGCATGATCTAGAAAAGGAAAAACTGATATACTGGACTTGATCAAAATTTAAAACTTTTACTCTATGAAAGACCCTGCAAAAAGAATAAAAAGATAAGCTTTATACTGACAGAAAATATTTGCAAATCGTATATCTGACAAAGAACTAGTATTTAAGATATATATTAAAAAATCTCAAAATTCAGTAGTTAAAAAAAATAAAACCTCCCATTAGAAAACATGCAAAAGATATCAAGAGACGTTTCATTGAAGATTTATAGATGGTAAATAAACGCATGAAAAGATGTTCAATATCATTATCATTATGAAAATGTAAACAAAATCCCAATGATATATCACTAAGCACCTATCAGAACAACATAAACAAGAGTCACAACACCAAATGCTGGTGAACATATGAAAGAAACCACATTCTTAATATAGTGCTGAAATAGTCTTTCTGAAAACGCTTTGGCAGTTTCCTACAAAACGAAACTTCTAATTACTATACAATCCAACAAGAACACTCCTGGGCAAGTATCCTAAAGAAACAAAGGCTATGTTCATGCAAAAACCTATATGCAAATGTTTATGGTAGTTCTAGGCATAATAACTTAGACGGCCTTTAACGAGTGAATCGTTTAATACACTGTGGTACATCCATACCATGGAATGCTACTCAGCGATAAGAACAAATGAACTATTTATACATAAGACAATCTAGATGCATCTCTAAAGAATTACGCTGATTTTAAAATCAATTCTTTAATCCCTTCTCCCTTTTTCATCTACTCCCCGACCCTCCCACCCCGGGTCTGGTAACCATCTCTGTATCTATGAATTTGTTCCATTTTGTTTATTTTGTTCTTCAGATTTCATGTGTAAGTAAAATAATATGACATGTCTTTCTCTAACTCATCTCAGCACAACACCCTATAGGTCCATCCATGTTGTTGCAGATGGCAAGATGTCATTCTTTCTTACAACTGAGTAATATTCCCCTGTATATATGTACCACCTCTTCTTTACCCATTCATCCATTGATGAACACCCAAGTTGCCTCCATATCTTGGCTACTATAAATACTGCAGTAATGAACATATGGATTCACATATCTCTTCGAAGTAGTGTTTTGGGTTTCTTCAAATACCCAGAAAACAGTCACGGGGATGTGAAGTATAGCATAAGGAATATAGTCAATGATATTGTACTAACTGTGTATGGTGTCAGATGGATACTAGATTTATCAGGTGATCACTTTGTAAGTTATATAAATGTCTAATCATTATGTTGTACATCTGAAACTAATATTGTATGCCAACTGTAACTGAAAAAAAAAATTAAAAAAAATTTAACCCCAAAAGGTTACATATTAAATGGTTCTATGAATTTAACATTCTTAAAATGATATAGAAACGAAGAAGAGAACAGTTGTTGCTAGTGTCAAGGAGGAAGGCAGGGCAGGAGGGAACTAGGTACATCTATGAAAGGTACCGCCAGAAGGAATCCTTGTGACAGGAACGTGTTCTACCTCTTGACTGGATCCTAAGCCGTACTTCTGGGTTGTGGTGTTGTACCACAGTTCTGCAAGATGTTAGCAAGGGCAGAAACTGGGTAAAGGGTACACAAGATGTCTCTATATTACTTCTAATGATTCCACCATGGGAATCTATAATTATCTCTAAATAAAAAGTTCAGTTTGAAAAAAAAAATGACACTCATGAAGAAAACTTTATGATATACTATTAATTTTAAAAGCAGGTTATAGAACAGCATATACAATAACAATGTAATATCATTTTGGTATGTGTGTATTTTTATCAGTGTGTGTACATATAAAGATTTCCTGAATGCATATTTAGATATGTCTATCTCTGGATAAATGAGATTTTAGGCAATTTCAATTTTTGCTCATGTTTTGTTTATATTCTTATTTATCAATAATATGCATGCATGACTTTTCTAAAGAGAGAAAGTGAGGTTATTCTTAATTTTAAAATGTGCTTTCTACGAAACATTAACTTGAAAGCAATACTTTGAACATACTGGTTACGCAATAACTAGAAATTAAAATAAGTTATACCTTCAGAAAAAAAGAATGAGTTGAGTAATACAGGTTCTACGGAAGACAAATTAATCTCGAAAGAAATTATTATTTTAACTAATGACTTACATAAGAGGTTGTGCTGGCTGGGGGACGACAGGTGCACTAACATAAGCTGCAGGCTGTACTCCCATCATTCCTGAACCATCTTAAAAAAAATAACAAACACATTTATTCCACAGTATCCATTTAATAACATTCATCTCTAAAAGAAAAGTCACATAACTGAACATGTTACCTAAGGAAAAAAATCCCTATTTCATTTTGGGTTAGGAGTTAACAAAGAACAATGCAAGAAAACACAATATAATTATTTCTTAAATCTACATAAAAAGGAAATAACTATGAAATATAACTGAGCTTTAAAACGGGGCATTTATTAAATCAATAAATGTATAATATTTAAATTAAGTAAAGCTATGCTTTTCTCATTTATATATTTATGGTTGCACGAAAAAACAATTTTCCTGACTGAACCACTGGAAAAATATGTTTACCCTATAGATAACTTACAGTAAGCAAGACTGGGATTCAAAGTATTCCTGGCTCCATAAAAATAGTACGCATCATCATAGGGGGTTCGATAGTTAGTAGCCAAAGGTGGCAGGACGGGAGGTGGAGGCAGAGGTGCAACCCTATATCAAAAGAAAATTGGAAAAACTCTTCTCATATTTCATTGCAGTTTTTTAAAATCAAGGTATTTTTTCAAAACTGTTACTCGAAATCTAATTGCTGCTTTAGAAAAAGCGACAACACTTAACATAAGACAAAACTTCAGATTTTATCAATCAACTAGTCACACTATTCCAGTATCCTTGTCTCTCAGGAATACGACAGAAATAGACAGACAATTAGAGCAGAGTAGTAAACAAAACCATACAAGCAGACGCAGGGTGCTAGAGGAACATGGATCAGGGCCATTTAAAGCACGCAGGGGAGGAGAGCATGAGAGAGGCTTTCTAGAAGAGGCGGTGCTTCAGCCACGCTGCTAGAGCAAGTTAGGAAGGACAGTTCAGGAAGAAAAGGCAAAGGGGAACAAAACAGGATTCCAAATGGTTTCATCCGGCTAGGAGAAGAGGTGCATTTTTTTTAACTCTAAAAATGTACTGTTCTCTCAAAGGAGGTTAACCATATGTGAAAAGGATACCACTTATATATCAACAGTAAAGTCTTGACATAATTTTTAGTATTTCGTAAAGTAAAAACTTACTTCAGCACTTCATTACTGATTAGAAAATATCACTATTTCCACCAAGGCAATATTTTCCAATAGTGAAAATGGAAAAGCTAAATTCATTTAGATGAACAGAAACAGAAAGGGGGCATCTTAGAAAGTCTGAACTTTTAAGTGCATCTTAACATGTTCTCCCTTGTTGTATACGTCAAAATAATCCTGAGGAGCTATGATGGCATTAAAGTTCTCTTCAGTTGTGAAATTTTCACATTTACTAGTCACTCAGTGTGTCTAACCTTACTAACCTCTCTCCACAGATACATAAACAAGCAGTTGAAAAATTGCTATGAAAAACTGTCAATATCATTAAATCTTACACTTGTACAGAGATTTATTTAAGATTTAATCCTCACAACAAACCTGTAATTGCAGATAAAGAAAATATATTACTATTCCACTTTTACAAATGACAAAATTAAAGTTCAATGAAGTTGTGGTTTGCCCAAAATCCAGACAAGGAAGTGAACCATTTTGATCCGTAAACCAATGTTGAGACCATCATACCATGCTCTGTAATTCCAACCCCACCTAGCCTCTTGAGTCAGGAAGCCACTGGATGAAACAAACAATATACCTGATAAATACAGTAAACAAAGTACCACAACTTGTTAGTAGTAAATAAAAGACTGAGTAGTAATAAAAGACTGGCAGAAAGTATAGCCCAGAGGACATCACTGATTAAAGACACTCCTACAATTAGTACATTAATAGTAAGCAAAAAATAAGTTGAAGTCCTGCTAAGAGAGGAAAGAGCAGCTCAGAAGGTATCAGTGTTAACAGGATTTCCCATACGTATAGTCTAGCACAGCAAGAGGTCCTTTACCGACAGAAATAAAATCTTCACTGTTATACCTAATTTACAGGTGTCATAATCTCAACAGTTTTCATTTTAGGTATTTGAGTTGCATAGCCTATAAGTAATCACAGAGAGAGTTAAAGGAAACAGAAGTAAAAGTGAAGTAAGGTATGTAAAAGAGCCATGGTAGAAACTCTCTGCATAAACTGAAGGAATTATTCAATGTTTGCCAAGTGGAATTACAAAATTGAAGAAAACATATCTTTGCTATGTTAAAAGGTATTAAAAATATTCAAAAATATGACCTAAAACTAAATACTACGTGTACTTATGCATTCTAAAAATACTAAAGCATCTTTAAATAAAAGAATGTTATAAGGATTTCCCTCATTTCTGTAATAACAGAGAAAAGGCCAACAATGAAAACAGATTTCAAGAGAAATTATCTGACAAAAGTCGTTAACTGTACAAAAATCTCTGAAGGTGAACATTATCTGCTTCAGCAAGTCCTTCTAAATGTAAAACATAATGACACCTTACCTAATTCCCAAACATAAAACATTTTAAACAAGCACCTGGGAGCCACCATTTCACCAAGGGTGCTGCTGAGTCCACTGTGCAGATCTTCGTTTTGAGGTGGGACGGGAGGGGCGGATGGGGTGGACAAAGGAGGGAGAGGTGTCTGGAAAGCTACTCTGGGTCTTTCGGGTGGTATCGTTTCTTCACGGTGTCGTGGTGCCACACTAAACTGCTTTAGTCTATCAGGCTAAAATAAAGAAAAAATCTGTTTGTTACACAGAATCATAAATTTAAAGGTGGAAGGGACCTCAAAAGACTCTCTATCCCAGACTGCCAGCAGACACTTTAGTCACAGAATAAAAGAATTTTACAGCTATAAAAGGTTTTGAAGATCTAAACTCTTATTTTATAAATTGAATAATTGAGGCTCCCTGAAAGTATAGAAATCATCTAACATCCTTCCAATAATTAATAATCAAGCAGTCTGGAGACAGATGTTAATTCTAAATATAAAACTCTTTATTATACTGTAACACTATGCTGCTTCTCTATCCAACTGCCATTTCTGACATTACAGTATTCTCCAGCAGAGTAAGCAAACGTTTTCTGTAAAGAGCCAGATAGTAAATATATCAGGCTTTTGCAGGCCATACTACTTGACTCAGCCATAGTGCTACAGCAGCCCAAAACAATATGTAAACAAATGTGCTGCAATAAAACTTTATTTACAAAAATCGGCAGCAACTGGATTTGGCCAAAGGCTATACTTTGCTAACTCTTTCTCTAGAACACCATTTATGTGCCCTTTTCTAAGATTTGCACATCAAAAGGCACCCTAAAAGTAATGGTTCTATTGTGTCTAATATTTTTATTTATTTATTCTCCTAAAGCAACTTGACACTTTCTAAAGACTGTTTCATTCAAACATAAATAAGGTTTCTCAAACACTAATGTAACTATAAATCCAAGGTTTAAAATGCCACCATATTACATTAAAAAGTTCAAAATTTAAAAAAAGTTTTGATTATGAAAGCTATTTCAAAGGGTTTTTATTGAGAGAAGAAAATATATTTAACTTTGGAATTTACCTTTTCTTTCCAACCACGTTTTTCTTTCCCAGGAATGATTTCTCAGATTAACCTAAAAATTTTACTCTATGAGTAGTCAAAAAGCACACTTGGGAGTGATGCTGGTATAGTATTAAACTTTTCAAAACAGGTAACTCACAGGTCATACACTTAGCATTAGTAAAGGAAATCAAAAGTTGCCTAAAGTTGAATAACTTTAAGTTGCTGTATTCTTTTCAAGAATGAACTTTTTAATGAAATTAAAGTTTCTTAGTCATCATTCAAAGATGAAACTAAAACTTGCCCTTAGCAAATTAAATTCTACGTATCTATAGAAAAAAGTACACTTTGAGCAGAGCAATAAATTACCTTGTCCTTACTTAACTGCAATGATGTAAGTAATTCATTCCACTTAATGATGAGAAGTGCAAAATTAAAGAATAAGGTTATTATCTCTTTAGTTTTACATTAAATAAAAATTACTAAAATGCTTAAAGACTAGAATTAAGGATTTTAGTTTCTTTGGAAACCAATCTAAGTGGTCAAGACATTCTCAAGGACAATAGTCACAACCATTATGAATTAAAAGATAACTTTCCCATGGAATAGTACATGTGAACATAGTAAAAAGGACTAATTTGAAAAGAACAAAACAAAACAAAAAATTACGCACATATGAAAAAGGAAAAATTGGTTCAGGGACACGAACGAGTTTAGTTTATCACCGTTCACACTGGTCCCTCTTACATTCCATTCCCCCAGTGTCTTCTCTCTTCCTCCACCCGCTGCCGCATTTGAGGCATCTGAATGAGACTGAACATTAAAAGACGCCAAGAACCCTTACCGATTTCTCAGGGTCTTGTGCTCCAGAAGCTGCGACCCTGAGTTCCAAATCCTTTTCTCTAAACAAAATCAAAGTTTTATATATTAAAAAGTTACAGTAAACACTACCAAAATCATTATCATTACTGAAACAAACTTATACACAAAGTCCATGCAATAACACCTCCAAATACGAATAATTCCTTTAAGCGACAGAAAAGTCTTAAATAATTCTGAAAACTAAACTTTCTGATTTGGTGCTAAGTAAACTAGGTTTCACATATAAACTGACTTGGAATAAGTACCTCTAAACCAGTCCCTGAGGTACTTCAAAGCCTAAGCAAATTCACACGGTAAAACAAAATCTTTACTTAGTGAAACAAATAAAGTTATTTTAGGGTACATGTATGTTTTCGGTTAGCAAAAAGAAGGGTAAAAAACTAAAAATTAATACCATACTTGCTAATAAGAGTTTTAAGAATACATTAACAAAGGCTAATATCACACAGTAGATATTGGCTTCCTCTGAGAGGAAAAACTAAAAATGATTAGGTCTCAAACTCTCCAGAATCAAGATAGCTATTCCTAATTTTAAACTGTATTAATATTTCATAGGTATTTCTACAAGATTATAAACACTGAGACTTTTAAACAATATAAATATCTGTAGATTTATCAATGATTACTTTATACTGTATATATATGTGTGTACCATTTTACACTGTTAAAAGATAAAATACTTTTATTTTGTATTTCTTACTATATGTGGGATAATACAGTGGGCATGTAGATAACATGCCACCCTAAATGAATGACTGAAGAAATCAATGCAGATACGTAAAAGGCCTGTTTTAAATATATAGTCTCGTTTGTTATCTATGACAAAGAAAAGAACACTCTCATTGTATTTATTACCTTTGATTTACAATGTGCAGGTTGAAATCGAAGCGATTTACAAATACAAAACCATATGAGAAAAAACATCCCCTTACTTTACTATGTAATAGTTACCACCATGTCATTTTACACAAATGCATTTTAAATTCAAAACATCTCTTTTTAAATGCAAACCTTTCATTACCGTCTTTTGTTCTTCTGTTGTTCAGCCATTTGTTCCAATAGTTCTAGTCTATATTTCTCTTTCCTTTTCTGAATAGTTTCTCGATCTTCACCTCCTAAAAAGTAAAAAAAAAAAAAAAAAATGCAGTCTTAACTCAAGTACATATGCGACTAAGAAACTCAAATTTTTTAAATCTTCACTCTTAATTACTGTATCAAAGAGTAATTACTGCATAAGCAGGAAATAAAGTAAAATCATGTGCATCATTACCTCTTCAACAATTTTTATAATTTATTAATATCTACTGAGTATCAAATACAAGACAGATTAATCCTTCCCAAACCTCTACATTTAGTCAAAAACCTTCTGAAATAAGAACACTTTCATCCCCATCCTTGTGCTTCCAATGACGGGGATAACACCTCCCACAAGCCCATAAATTTAACAAGTACATCCAAAATGAACGTCTCAAAATCAACTGCCCCTCTTTGTTTTCTGCTAATGGCCCAATAATCGAGCCACGCCACCTCACTGTGACTGACTGCTCATCTTCTCGTACTCCACATGAGGACCCTCCTTCCTAGTCTCACAGCCTTAATCTTGGGTGGGACCACTCCACATTTCACCTGGCCTGCAGCAAGAACTTCCTACTAGTCTCAGGAACTCCCCTTCTCCCTGCTTCAATCCGTCCAGCACACTATGTAAGACCATCTTAAAATATAACACTAATCACACTGGTGTCCTGCCAAAAAACTTCAATGGTTACCTCATTCTATAGGAAAAAAATAAATCTCTCACCCTAGTATCACTCATGTGAAAATCCAGTTGTGCAAACATTTTAGATCCACACATTATTATTGCATATATGTTAATGACACAAAAGAACCTCTTAATCTAGATATGTATAATCTGGAACACTAACAAATCACAAGATATCAAAAGTGCAACTGAACCAACAATTTCTCTGCTACCTTCATTATTAGTCTCCTACCCATCAGTGGACATATAGCATCTGAGTTTGTCCATTAAGCATAGATGTCAGCAACAGCAAAGCTCCCCCAGGGCAAACGTGAATTAAATTAAGGTTAATAATAATGTGTTATAATCAAAGTAGACAGGTCCATTCTGTTTCTGATCATGATGAAGTAACAAGTACAGAACTTAACCTCTCACCATAAAAAAACAATACTAGGCAAAATATATGAAATAACTCTTTCAGACACTGGACAGCAGGCAGCGTGGGACTGTAATACCTGAAGGAAGAAAAAGAAATGAGGCGAGCCCTTTAAGTACCACCCTTTCTGCCTGTTCCTGCAAGTTCCTGCCTTTCCCTCCAAGTTCCAGACTATAAGGTACAGGGAGGGAGAACCCAAACGAAGCTGGGAAACTGAACTAAATTGAGTAGATAAAGATCAAAATTCAAGGAGGCTAGAATGGCTGAAAGTTTAGGGCAAAGACTGAAAAAGAACCATAAAAGAGCTTTAGAAATCCATAGAAGGGTGCCTTCGGATTTTGCACGATTTTGTGCATGCACAGAGTGGAACTGTTAGGCTGGGCAAAAAAAACTATGGAGGATACGTAAACTGAACAATTCTCAGACCTCAAGCAGAGTGGAGAAAAATTTCAAGCTCAAGCTAGTTAGAGTGGAGTTCTCTGTGATCCCCTAGGGCAGAGGTCCCCAGGCCACCCCCCACCATCCCCATCCCCGCCCCCCTTGGCCTGTTAGGAAAATGGCCGCACAGCAGGTGAGCAGCAGGTGAGCCAGCGAAGCTTCATCTGTATTTGCAGATACTCTCTAGCGCTGGCATCACCACCTCAGCTCCACCTCAGATCATCAGGCATTAGATTCTCATCAGAGAATGGGTCCCTGGTGCCAAAAAGGTTGGGGACCACTGTAGAGTCTTTAGGGAAGATCCCAGAAAGGTTACTCTGTAGCAGTAGGGCTGAACCACCACTGGAAGGGTGACTACTCTAGACGTCCCTAGCTAAGCATCAAATAAGGTCTCAAAAATATTGGTCCTTAAGTAACGGAAAAACATGACTGTGGTATACAGAATTCTAAGACACACCCTCTGTTCCCTGTCTTCTGGTGCGGACTGTATAAACCCCTCCCCTCAAATGTGGGCAGGACCTAAGACTTCTTTCTAGGCAATATAATATGGCAAAGGTGAAAGGAATTTGCAGATGTAATTAAGATACAAAATCAATTTTGAATTAATCTAAAAGGAGATTATCTTGGGTTGGGCCTGATCTAATCAGGTAAAAGCCCTCCCTGAGTTTAGCGTCTCCAGGCTGGGACAACAAAGTGAGCAGCCAGATTAAGGAAGCCCACCTGGCAAGAAACAGCAGCTGGCCTGGAGGACTGGGAGGTCTCCCTCCAGCCAACATCTAGTAGGGAGCCAGGGCCGTCAGTAATACAGCCACAAGGAAATGAATTCTGCCACCAACTGGAAGTAGATGCTTCCCATTGAAGCCTCCACCCTGGTGACGCCTGGATTATAGCCTTGTGTGACCTTGGGCCAAAGTCTCAACCACATTCCTGACCCACAGAAACTGTGAGATGATGTGGGATGTTTTGAGCCACTAAATTTGTGCTCATCTGCAATGTAGCAATAGAAAACTAATACAGTGACATAATAACCATTAGAAAAGTTAGTCAAAAAAAAAACACATAAATATCAGATGATGGAAGAACAAACAAGGATGTTAAAATTGCTACATAAGTATGCCCAAGTATTTAAGTGAAAATAGGAATATCATGAGGAGAAAATGGAAGCTATTATAAAGAACCAAATGGAGATTTCTGCTTCTTAGAAAGTAGAAAGGCAGAACAATGCTCAGACCCTACAATGGGAAAAAGCTGAATTATCTACAAAATCGTAACTTGTAAAAAGCCCACCAGAGAGCTGAGGTTACAAACACTCAAGTAAACTAAATTACAAAGGGTATTATAAAAAAACAATCAAAAGAGAGATGGATGTTTTATTTTATCAAAAATATGGAGAAACAGCAGCTGCATTAAAAGCAGGTAAGGAAACGGCTGAAATGTTAGTGAAATTCTTAAAGGCGTTGTGTGGGCTGGCTGACAACGCAGATCACCAGAAGCCCAGACACTAGAGAAACCTGCAGTGAACTGCCCCCTCCACCAGAAAGCTCTCAAAAAAGACTGCAGTCAGGGCAACACAGGACTCCTGAAAGAGACCCTCCTAAGGCAAGAAAAACCAGCCTCTGCTTTCCAGACTCTTCTCTCATACAAAGCAGCAGCTGTCATCTGCTGGGTGAAGGGCAGAAAACCTCCTTAGAGCCAGCATTCTGCACTACATACAAAGCAAAGATATGATGTTGTTAGGGGAAAGACAGGAAATTTTCACAAAAGACCCCCATAGACATAAAGAAGAGTCTGGCTACTACTCTGGGGGGTGGGGGGAGGGGCAGAAACATGAGAAAGACACATTTCTTCTGAGAGCCAGATGCACAGGGCCCTTCGCACTAAGGAACAAGCAATAGCAATTTACTGCCGAGAAAGGAGAGAGACGTGTGGAGGAGGCAAGCTCCCTGCCAAGAGCACGCAGGCCTTGCTGAAAACCAGGCCTTGCTGAAAACCGAGGAAGGGGCGGGAACGCTGAGAAAATCCCTTCCTCCAGCACTCCGGACCTCGCACTAAGAATAAGGTGGTCAGAGAATTTAATAGTTCTAAGCAATTGGTAGAACAAGTAAAAATCATCAAGGGTGTATAAGACAAACATTACTACCAAGCATCACTACACTCAACCACCACACAATGCACATCCTTTCAAGTCCACACTAAACGTGCATCAAGATAGACAATATTCTGAGCCATTAAAAATTATTTAAAAAATTCAAATTTGAAATAACTGAAATTATACAAATTATTTTCTTGGCTCAAAGGGGAATTAAACAAGCAATCAACAACACAAAGAAATTTAAAAACGTACTTCTAAATAACGATGATTCTGTTATAAACCCCACAATGCATTATTTTTGTTCTAAGCAGTCAACTGTCAATTTTTTAAATAAAGCAAAGGGCTCCAAATGAGGTCCTTAGAGCAAAATTACAGGAAGACAAAGTTCAGTTCAACTGAAATGAGACTATTATGACAACCAGAGCCACCTCCAGATGGGACGTGCTGCCTCTGCAAAGTAAGCTTCCTATAGGTAAGTGCAAACACAACCTGGGGGGAACAACCATGATAAATCACTTGAGTAAATGATTCCAATGGTTTGTTTCAAACATTAAGTCTATTATGTCACCAGTCATCTATAATTCCTGAATTGTACAAATGATGAGCTCATGCCACTCATCTTTAAAATTTCCATTTATTGATAAAATTATTTGTCAGTGGACTTTCAACACAGAAAGCCATTTCTACAATTTTTATCATGTTTAACAAAATATATCATCAGAATGAAGCTTTTACTTTGACCTACTAATAGGTTAAAATCGTCAATTCTCACTTAAAGACATTAGACTAGAATAAAATAATAGGTGCTATGTCATTTTGTTCGCAATAGTCTTTTCAAAGAAACAGAGGTCATTTAATTATATATCTCTAAGCCAAGATTTGAATTTCTGACTGCTTTCAGGTTGAATGAACCTAAACTGTTATCCAATTTTCTCATACACTTCACTGAAACCAAATTTCGGATAATTTTTTCTAATTGCTTTTACACAGAGAACAAGACCTCTTTTCTACTTAAAGTTACACAAGGGAACAAGGCTTTCTTCACAGTGCTTCTGAAATTAAACTGTGACAAGACAGCAAATCAACATGCTTATCTTAAGCAATGTCCTTCATTTCTGATAAAGAGAAAATGTGGGATTCTGATCATGACTAGAGCAAAACATCTCAGAAACCACAAGGAAAAAACATGGGAAAAGATACTTATCAAAAATAAAAAAGCTTTAGTTCAGGGGAATTAAACTAAAATGTTAGGCAGTTTGCTATCACATATAAAACAGAACGTAAGAAACAGCCACACTATGACAAACTGCTAATGGAATACAAAATTAAAAGCAATTATTACTGCAATTAATAATTCACTTCTCATCTACTGAAAAATTCATCACTAAATAAAAGTTATTTAGCTTTAGACAGAGCTATATAACACATGTTAAACGCTTAGCATACTGCCTAGCATAAAGTAAGTGCTAGTAAACATTCTCTATTAGCATGAGTAGTATTAATTACAACACTGAGTTCTCACCAAAGGCCTTTTTTAAAACACTCTGCAAAAGTCTAAGCAACTGGAAGTTTAGCACATACCAAAGAGCATCCCCGCAAAAGGACTACAGAGGTATTGGTTAGTCGATTTGGATGGATCGTTGTCTTGAGTCCTATAACAAAAACAAAAAGAATTGGAAACCAAATAATTTTCAGAAAACAAAAATTTAGAATAAAATGTAGATGTATGAGTTATTGGCCTTTCAAAGTACTACGGATACTCTAATTGTTACATATTTTTAAAATTAGGGTAAAATCATGACATTTTATCTCTTTATATGGTGGGACCCCAATGTACTATAAATATATTACCTTTTTCTTCGGCCTGCTTTTAGATTACCAATAAAAGCATTTTTATAAATAAGAACAGTTACCCCAGTAAAGAAAATGAATATAAGTACATATAAATCCTAAAAAAAGAAAGGTGATATCTATGCACACACTTCTAAGAAAGTTCACCCCTAAAAGACTCCTTCCAGGAAAGACCATTCCCTCACAGAAAACTTCATTATTTAGACCCAAATAGCAAAATCTCCTATCTCATGCACTTTTATAAATTTCTTTTCTTCAAAGAAAATTGCCACCTGACACATGACAGTGTCTTCTTTATACACTATAGATTCAGAACTGTTTATCCTTGCGTGGGACACATGAAAGCCAACAAAACTATAAAAACTTTAAATAGAAAGAGAACATGAATATAAAATACATACAATTTCCGTTCTTTTGAATGACAGAATTATGTATGAGCACTAATTTTACAACGTTAAGCATAGAAGTTATCTACTCAATAAGCTGAAAATCAAAAAGAAAATTTTAAAAGAAAAACTTGCATTGCAGGAATATTTTCAATTAATTTCTAGTCAAGTTACAACACTCCCATAATTCCAAGATATTTTAAACTGATTTTTAGTCCATTACATTATATGTTTATTTCTCCTTTTATTACTTCAAATTTATACACTTTATAATGAGAGGAACTTATTCAGAACACCTTGGCATGCTTTATACTCAAAACTTCTTCTTTGAAAAAATGCTGTAAAGTACTATCAATTTTCATCTAACACAATTCTGTCCCTCCGCTATTTTCCCTTTAAGTCCTCTCTCAGTAATAAGGAAGGCTGCCAACAGACTACACCTTTCTACTTTGTCAGTAAGCCGGTTTGGATTTAGCAGGTGCCGTCTCACAATGTAATGAGTAAAGGGCAGAATGCATATTACATACTCTACCTTTTACCTCCAGCAGATGAAATTCGTATGTCTGACCGTTCTGTGACATCACCACCATGCTCCACAGCAGGCGCATTCCCTTGTATGTTCCCGTACGTCCTTAAAAACACATTAGCTTATAGAGCTTGTTCCATATACAGTGGACCTTCTTATATCTCTTTGGTATTTTTATATTTGATGTTGGAAATATTAAAGGGAACAGAGTGTTACAATGAAGTTTTACTGTAAACACATTCTAAAGTTAATTCAAATGAGATTCAATTGATCTGCTGGTTACTAAGAGAATCTGACAGCTTAGATTTAGTCATCTTTAAAACAAAGAAAGGCTTTTATAAATTATTGCAAGATAACTTAGAAATTTTAAATTTGAAAACTATGCATATACTAAGACTTTTTCATCACTCCCTTATGCAAAGACTATCCACTGCACACCTACTCCGTGCCAAGCACTGTTCTAGACACAGGGCACATGGGCATGGTCCTGCCCTCATGACAATTATTGTCAAATTTCAAAATGAGATCACTTTTTTAATCAAAATTCACTGATTCTGGGAATTATTTCACCACGTATACAAACTTTTTTAACTTAAAAATGTCGCAGCACACTTACCATTTAATTAAATCAAATGTAGCAAAGCCATAACATTTGCTAACAGTGTAAATCACATGAAAGAATAAATATTAGTAACAGGGACATAGAAAACATTATAAACAAATAGGCTGATGCATGGGCAGAAAATGATAATTTACTTACAAGGTTGTAACAACAAAAAAAGGTTAGAATGTTTTTTATTTCCTTCTTAAAAATCCTTTTCAGAAAATAATTTTTAAAAATGTTTTTTCAATTAATCTTTTTTTTTTCCATTTGGCAAACATTGATTTCTTTAGTTTATTTTTCTCATACCAGAGAAATAACATGACTGCTTACACCAATATCTATCAACATTCATGAAAATCAGCATTTCATAAGTCTTACTTGCTACACAATTAAACTATACTGTCTCTCAAGAGGACTATTAGAACAAAATATGGCTGTTAAAAAAATTTTTCAATATTTTAGGTAAATTTCATTATCACATTAAGAAAAAATGGCAATTTTCAGAAGAAAAGAACTTCTCACTCTCCACAGAGCCAGCATATAAAATTTTCTTTGTTTCCATCACACAAGCCACTGTCAATATCATCTGTGAAGAAAAACCTATACAACAAAATTGTGACCTTAATAATGTATGACCTGGCATGACATAAATGGCTTCCATTTTTTATCCATACCTAAAACAAAAGAACCCTCCGCAAGCCCTTTCAAAAATTTTTTAATTTATTTCAATTTATCAAAACACAGCTGGTTTTACACCTAAAGTCTAGGTGCTCGAATCTCTCCTTTTAACTGACACATCAGTGTCATGAACAGGTAAATATAAACTCAAATTCAAGTTTGTAATTAATAACATCAGGCAATCGGACTTAGTTATACTGGATCTATATAAACACACATGTGCAGAAGAGTTAACAGAGCAGGCCAAAGACTGCGTATCCTTAGAAAGGTCTATTCCCAGGCTGGCCCTGCGCTGGCATCTAGGAACAGAGATTTTGGGAGGGGTCCCACCATCCCCAGGCTAGTGAGACCGGCTCACTGCACCTCAACTGCTAGTACAAACAATGCAGTTTATGCTGACGTTCTGCTCTACCTCTGGAGTCTGGAATTTTGGCACCACCAGGAAAAGGGTGCCTATGCAAGCAGCCCCCAGTGAAAACACTGAGCACAAAGTCTCTAATGACCGCATTTCACCCATGCGGTCACAATTCATTGCAGGAGGGATTAAACACGTCCTGCGCAACTCACTGGGAGAAAACTCTTGGAAGCTTATGCTGTTTCCTTCGGACTTTGCCCCACAACCAGGAATATAACTATACATACAAAGTCCTGTGAGTCCTCTTAGCAAATCCCCAAATATGGGAGTGGTCTTGCAAACTCAATACAAAAGACAAAAGTAAATTTGTCGATATGGTACAGTAGTGTCTATACCAATGAAAGTTTTCAAATATAGAAAAATTAGGGGGAAGGGGGGAGGTAGATGAGCTACAAGGAGTCAAATATGTGGTGACATTAAAGAATTAGAAAGACAGACAGAAAGAAAGAAGAAAGAAAAAGAAAGAAGAGAAAAACCCAAAGTTATAAAATTTTAATAACATAACTTGGGACATGGACAATGGACTAATGGTTACCTGAGGGTGGGGGAAGGGGGAGGCAGATAGGGGAAAAATTTAAATCATTTCTTCAATTAAAAAATAAATTAAGTAAAAAAAATAATCAGAATTAACCGGAATTAAAGGCTACTTACACATACAAGAATTTTAAAATTTATCAAAGAGCTTGTGGTTTCCTACATTATCAGATAAATTGGCTAAAAACATTTGGACTTGGAGTTCTAGCTTATCTTTATATAGCTGGACCTAAAGCATCTACCCTAAAACATGTTTTATAGGTTCTTCAGTATATGTAGATATTCTAATAAAGCAAATGTCATAAGCACATTTTCAAAGTTCATTCTAAATTAAAGAAGTTTAAGAAATGATTTTATTTATGTATAAAGTCAAAATCTCTGCTAAATTTCAGTAAAATCACCAAGATTTCCTAATGAACAGCCCATATGAAAGAGATTAAGGTATATCCTTCACTAAAGAAAAAAATTTATTAACAAAATTATAAAAGTCCCCTGTCTCTGATAATTACAATAAAATCAAAACTGGAAAATTTTTAAGAGGCCAAAAAAAGGATGGAGATATGTATTTCACTAAAAAGGACAGAACAAAAACTTAAGGCATCCTACTCAATTTTATGAAATGACTGCTATGATTGTGCTTACTTCATTAAGTCATGAAAAAGTTACTAATTACAAATAGAGTCCATAAGTATTTAAGTTACTAATATGACCTATTAAAAAAAATAACTAGAACAAACTCTAATAAGCTATGAAGTGAGATTATAGTTTGAAAAGATAGCCACCTTATTTTCTATTAAAATATCCCTATAATTATAATGGAATGTCCTTCATTTATTAAAGTTTCTTCCATATTTCTAATAAATTTAGCATTCAGTCACTCTTAGCTATCTCTGTTAGTTCACTTTAACAGTTTTCATGGTGGTCTTACAATTATTTTAGAAACCTTTACTGTGGCGAATGAAGTCCCCTCTGAAGACAAGAACTGGTGAGAGCCAGCGGTGGTTTTACCATTGCCATCTCTTCAATCCTCTCGACATTAAGGGGCAACTGACAGATGGAAACATCCAGAAGTAATAAACTCACTAAATGTCTACGAACAGCCTATTTATAGTCAAAATGCAAGGGTTCAGTTTAGGTCCAGTTTGTCCCTGAGAAGTCATTTCAATTTAGCTATGCCTTTAGAGTCAGTACCAAATTAAAACTATCCCTTTGCCCCAGAACTATCTAAATATTCTATGGTTTTAAATCCATACATTCACTTACCACACACCTCAATCCACCGGGTTTTGTCAGAAAGGGACAGACCTCATAAAAGAAAAAATTTGCTTACTTTGACATAGCATATCAGATTTGGTTGAGAGATTAATCGTAAAATAGTTTTACCATCCTACTATCAAAAAAAAGTTAAAGGTTCTGTTAAACGGAGAAAGCTTCTTCTATTTCCTTGAAGACAAGGATCAATAACTTTATGGTTATTGTCTTGATGCCCAAAGAAACCAGGTGTAGGCTAGAGGCCAAGTTTACTCTAAAAATTAACACGTGTTTATCTTTTTTTTTTTTTTTTTTTAATTACTGTCTTAAAGAAGAAAAGCGAATTGTTAAAACCACAGGTATTTTCGGCTAACTTAACTGTGAATGAACAACTCTTAAAAGGTAATGAATAACTTCTCTTTTTTCCTTAATAAACCACAGAATCAAACAAGTCATCCAATTCATAATAATGGTTACACCACTTGTTTTCATATAAAGAATTTCTCTAATGTGAGTGAATTCTGCTATTAGGGGTGCTCTAGACTATAAAAGTTAAAAGAAAAATACTAATCTGTTAACTGTGGCTCACCATTTTTCTCACTGTTTTCAGTTCTTTCCCTGTTTTTATATTTAATTCAATAACAGTATTTTTCTAATATCACCCCCATGTTTAAAGTGGGGGGAAATATTAAAATGGTCCTTCCAAAGATAAATGAAATTAACTACAGTAAGAAAAAAAGGTAATACCAAATTAAGTAACTCATTTCTCCTCATTTATGTCTTCATGTTAAACACATACGCTTAGTATGTCTTACACTAAAAACCTCTGTGGCTAATACGCATCTAATTTCAGATGGAGTTTTATCTCAAAATTTTAAATGACTATTAAGATTACAAACTAGCAAATATCAAGAGTTAAACAGAAGTGCTAACTGCATTAATCACATAAAAACTTAAAAAACTGCATTTTTAATGCTAAAACTTTCTTTTACTCATTAACATTAGTTATTAAGAAAAACATAATATGGTAATATATTAACCTCAATTGCTGAAGTTAATAAATAATAAAGACTAAGATGACTATATTTTAAGTGCCTACAAATTTCAAGGTATTATGAGACATGCAATTACATTCAACTTCAGAAAGTTCCTAAAACATAAATTTTACTTAAATTGGTAAATACGTACATGTACACACACACACACACACACACACACACACACACACACAATGCAACTGTCAAGCAAAGTGCTAACCACCTTGTTAACTATTAAAAACACTGCCAGTGAGTAATTAGTTAAGGAAAGTAAAATTATTTCTAGGCTTTAGCTTTCCCACATTTAATGGAGGAAAAATGTTTCATTAGTAAATATATTATGGTATATAAAAAAGTTTATAGGGTAATTAGAAAAGAACTGAGACCCAAAATATCAAAATCAAAAATTACAAAAAATCAAAACTAGAGTTTATAACACACTGACTTTTAGAAGAAAAAAAAGAGAACAAAGGTAACTTAGAAAAATGAAGGAAAATTAGTTTTATACTTCTCACAGTTATAACTATTTTTTGACAAGAACTTCTGGTTAAGATTACAGTATGTTAAGAATAAATGACTAGAGAGACCAAACACAGTTATACATTTCTTTAGTCTCCTTCTCTATCCACCACTCCACCTCCTAAATAAAAACTAGTGAATGTTCAATGTGATATTTTTTTGCTAGAAATAAGGAATCTACAAGTTTGAAATACAGAAATTCAATTTAACCACAATTGCCATAAAGAGACATGTGAAAAACCTTATATTTAGAGATATATGCATTAACAAAATGAAAGTAACATATAATAATTTATATTTTGAAGAAATATTTTTAAAAACTTTAAAACATGTAACAGGAATTATTCTCACGCATATTTAATCTAATCTGAAAATACTACTTGGGTAAAATAATATAGAAAGTTCATTTTCTTTATGGGATACATAAAATAAAATAGTTCTCAAACAGGCTGAAATTCATTTGTTAGTCCATGTATAAAAGCATCACACGGTATAATTGCAAAAATAATAGATTAAAATATATAAAAAGCAAAACAACCATCACAATAAGTTTCTTGAAATTCCAAACTTGAAAGGTTTGCATTACATTGTCCTCTGAAGGTAAACACGATAAAGCAAGAAAAGTTCTCAAGTACAAAAGAGGCAGCACCAAGAGCCCAAAATCACCTGCAGCTCCCCAATCAAGAGTTCTTTTACTTTAGGCAGCCTTTAATTACTTTCTGATATAAACAAACATTTCCAAATATAACACATAGTAGGATTTGGAGCATTTTGTGAAGTACAAACAATTAAATTCAAATCAGAGATAAACTATAACTGGCAGCACAAAATTCTAATCCTTCACTCAAATTACCTAAAGCAGAGTGAATACTTAAAAGCTTGGGTGAGGAGGATGTAATAGCTACAGAAAAAGAGTAGAAGACAAAGAACTATAAAAACTTTGTATTATTATTAATAATTAGAATACGCAATGTGCAGCACTGCGTCTCAGAAATTTCCTAAATTATTAAAAAGTAATCTATTTGGACTAATAAGAGAAACAGATTCCATTTAATGCTCAAAATTTAGATTTAACCCTTTCAAGTTAAGTCGGTGACAAATATGGGACCCTGCCATACTTCTATCTCCAAATCAAAAGTTAGGTGAAAGTATAACAAGTTCTAAGTATTAAGACAAAAATCAAAAGCAGCATTATAAAAACAATCATCCAAACGAAATGAAAAGCATCTGAAAATCTGATGAAAAAAATTAGCCCCATTTCACTTAAATGTTTAATAAGTAACTTAAAAACAAAGAAATATAATGGTAAAAGGACTTAGAGCATAGGAACATTAAAGGAATAAAGTGTTTTTCACCTATTTTAAGGTGTCCTTTTTTTCCCCACATTCGAACTTCTGAAACTGGGAGAGCCACCAAACTGGTGGTAAGTCAAGTTATTGCAGAAGGAAGTTATTTTTCCTCCTGCCAATCAGTGGCCTAGGGGCACTATGGATGTGAGACAACTCTGAATTCCCTCCTCGAGTTTTCCTGGACAAAACTGGCAGCATGAATGCTGACTGCGAACCTGGATCAGAACTGGCTCACCATTCGAATGCTCGGGGAAGCTGTTTTTATTCCCTCCACTCAGGGCTGAGGCTGAGACACAGAAGTTTCTTGTCTGTCCCCTCTGTGGGAGTTCATTTCCCATTTGATTGCACGTATAGGCTGAAGCCTTTTGGTGTCCTAGCTTTATGATAGGGTCCCTCTCTCCCTATCTTGGGGTGTTTTCTTTGTTTCCTCAGTGGCACATAAATTAATGGTGCACCTTAGAATTAATCAAACATGTACATCAAACGAAACTGCTTCTCCCTAATGCAATCATAAAAAGTAACAACAGTACTATTAAGAAAATAAAAATGAAGTTGTAAATACCTGTTATTTGTATATACTCTCAAAGGTCTTCTATCAAAATCACTTTCATATCTAAACCTCTCGTCCATTTCTTCACTTACTTCGGGATCTTGGTCTGGTCTGTAAAACTGTCCATCAAAATCACGATCCTCATTAAACCTGTGAAATCTTCTACCTGGAATGTCGACCCTACTGGCAAACCTTTGATGGTTTTTATTGGAAATGCCCACTTCTTCATTAGTTTTTTTAAAAATTCTTCTATTTCTTAATTCAATTTCATCATCTAGTTGTCGATACCTGTCCTCCTCTAGTCGTCTTTGGTTTAGAAGCTGTTCGTATGCCTCTGAAGGCGTTAAGACATCTCTCCTAGGACCTTCTGAATTTTCACGAGATGTTTTTACTTGTGAAGGTAAATCAGGTTTAACCTGATTAATAGGTTTTTTATTTCTTTGACTCTTGTGCTGGTCAATTAAAAAAGAAAAAAAAGAAACAGATCTTAATGAGATGCTACTTCTTAAAAGGTAATTAAATCCTCAGATGAGGCTTAGTGTCTACTTATCTCAATTCTAAGGCTTAATCACCCATAAGAAATACCTTATCTTTAGAAACTTCAGGAAATTTATCCTTCAATAAAACTTAATATCATAAACAGCAAACAGTAATATAGGCAAGTAGCTATAAAAAGAGAAGATAAACTAAGAGTAATTCTTATCCCAGGAGATATTTTAAGCATATTTTGGCAATTAAATATTGCTTCGAAATATTCTAAATTAAATTCTTTCTCAACACAAAGAATAGAGAAAGCAGTAAATTTTTTGGCCCTAGTAACACCAACCATCCTAAAATTTGGAAAAAACATAGCTAGAAATTGTCAGTATAAAACATTAAAAATAAACAAAAATAACTTAAAACCAATCTCTAAAATTAAATCTGGTCCTACAATATTAGTTAAAAGGTAGGGTAAGTTCTTCAATATAAGAAAAAACTATTTGCACGACTAAATGTTTAAACATCCTGTGTTTGGTTCAATTTGGCTTAATTTTTTAAAATATTTACATAAAAACCAAGTGAAATATCTAACACATAAAAACAATTTCAAGTAAATACAAAACACTTAATTGCTAGTATTAAAGAGCGACTTTAAAAGTAAAACCTACCTCATTACTCTTTTCTTCCTGTCTGAACTTTTCAGTGGATTCTTCCTTACCCCTGAGAAATTGATTGTATTCTTTGTTGCGTTCGAGTTTCAACCTTTCCTTAAAATAGACACCAAAAGGCAATGTTAACTTCAACTTCAGGATAAAGTACCTTATAGTCAAACCAGACTCACAAATTAGAGACCTTGCCCAGAATCAATTTTTCTAGTGACTTCAAGGACAGGAGTAGTTGCAGGGCAGAAGAGAAGCAGGAAGAGGTTATGATGCAATGCCCCATTCCTGCCACATTAAAATATATCTAAGTAGAGGTTTAGGTCTGGATTACCAAGCAAGCTGCCTTGGTTGCAAAGCATCTCAACATTTTATACTCCAGTAGTTACCCAGCTTGAGGTCACTGTACAAGGACCCATGCCCCATGATCCACGGATTCTAGGTTTACCAATGGCAATCCTAGACAATCGTAGCGCACTCTGACAAAAGCATCATAAATAAATCTCACCCACTAGTAAATATATGAATGAGTTTGTCAGGAAGTCTGTCATTACCATATTACTTTCCTTCTTTCCTTCTCAGGGGTATCTCCTGCCCCAATCCCCCAACCCTCCCAAAAGATCTGCTGCTAACCGTTTCTTTCCCAAGGCTAAAGAAGGATCCTTGTTGTATCTTAAACATAACAAGGTAAAATTATCAAAGATGATAAAATATTATAATGTAATTTTCCACTGAAACCTCTTAAGAGTATGAGCATGTATTTGGAAAGAGATAGAAATACACATTCAAATAGTTCCAGACCCTCACCCTATATAAGATAAAAGCACAGTATGCTCTCTTATCCACTCATCTTAATGTGCTACAGAGCATAAACCAATGCTGAAAAAAGTGAATTCTGAATATTCAACTGATCAACATAGTAAAGAAATATATCACATTACATGGTGACAAATGTAATATTCAAAAAGATTTTTTTAAAAAACACAACTGGAGATTCTGCAGATTTGGAAAAATATATATATTCAAGTACAGGAAATGAAGTAATCTGTTTGCATTTAAATCAGGAGTATGTTCTTTCATGGTTTTGATCCTCATAAAACTGCTACCCACAAAAACTGCTCCTGTCCACCTACCTTGGCAGATAACCTCTCACCAATAGGAAGAGAAACTCCCAGAGTAGATGGATCTGTTTCACTCGTAGATAGAAAATTTTTCTGTATATATACACATTAAAAAAACATATTACCTAATTGCCTTTATAAAATGTTTCATAAATGTGTCTTTAGGTTCAATATTCTAAGCTATTACATTATGCAGAGCAAAAGAATGAAATGGAGATGAAGACAAACTACAAATCTACAGAGATCCTAATTAGAAAAAAGAGAATTTTCTTCCAATCAACAACTCCCTGAAGAGGAGAATCGGGTCTTAATTTTCATTTGCAATACATATATTATCTGTTGATTCAGGATGATTTATAAAGCATGAGGAAAAAAACCTGTTTCTTAATTCATATTCCTCTTCTAAGCACATATTCTTCATTCTCAATGCCCTATCATTCTTTTGTTAAGGAAAATTTAAACTTCTTCACAAATATCCTTATGCCTACTGCAATAATGTTTTTTTTTTTCCTATTTTTTCTACAATAATGAGTAGGTATCCATTAAATACCAGAAAACATAAACTAAGGACATTTTTTCTCGACATGTCCCTCTATTCTTGTTCAGAACAACGAGGAGTGGAAAAGCGCGGGCTCGTGGACCAGCCCCAACACTTCTCAGTTAACGCTGAGCCAGGCACTTAGCCTGCTCTGCCTACCCACCAAAGCCGGTGTAAGGATCAAGCAAGATAAAAAACACAAAATCTCTTTGAACACTATAAAGCAAACATTAGGGATCAGTAAAAAATATACACAATATCCAACTTTGTGGTAGTCATATAATCTGGAATAAGTTACTTAACTTCTCTGCCTCAGTTTCTTTGTAAAACAGGGATGTCATCTACATCACCGGGTTATGAGGATTAAACCAAGCAAGTTATTAACCTGCCTAGCTCCATGCCTTTTATTCATTAAATGAGCAATCACTATCTAATATTTTTTAGTTATTTTTTTAGGTGGTTCTGAGACAAAGATAAGCATATGTTCCCTATATCCAAGAGATTTACAATTCATTTGGAGAAACAAACATGTCAATAACTACAATACAATGTACTCATGGTGTTATAGTCAAGACATTATGGAACAGATTAATAAAACTAAATTATTCATAGTTTCATTAAATCTAAATTTACAAATAGGTTGTGCTACGAAAGCTAACCTGAAAGTTGGTAGAACTCTACGCTTATTTGTCAAAGGAAACAATATGACACGTGACTAGAGCCGTGAGTCACTTAAAACCCCAGTTTATACCAAAGTACACTATAAACATAATCATTTCATAGTAATAGAAGTACAAAAAAACACATTCGGAGTTCCAACCCTGGAAAGATACAGCACTCGTGCTCCTTAACTGAGCAATCTGCCACTCCCAACACAGGTCCAGGATGATGTTTAAAATTTTCAATAAAATAAAAAGGTAAACAATAAGGACAATATCATGAGTTTTTCAAAAAGCTGAATGTTAGCCATTCACTCATTCATTCAATAAATATTCAGTGCCCATTATGTCCCAAACTGTTTGATACATTTAAGACTCATCAGTGAAAAAACTGACAGAATCCTTGCCTTCCTGAGCAGGGGAAACTGACAAGCAATAATAAACATAATGGTATGTTAGAAGGTTACAAGTGCTGTGGCAAAAAAATAAAAAGAACTAGCTACAGGAAGTACTGGAGTGAGAGGAAAGGAACACAAGGGTCCCATCAGATTTCTAAGTGAAATGTCAAACGGGCAGCCAAACAGAAAAGTCTGAGGTTCAGGAGAGGGACCTGGGTTGAAAATATAAATTTACAGATTCAGTTTAACAACTGTTCTGGGAATATGTCCTTCCAGTGTTGTTAGATGGTCAGGTGTTTTTAGTCTAAAAAACAGGCGAAGATGGTAGAGATGGCAGTTGTTTTAATGACTCTCATTGACAAAATTTAAAGATTCAATTTTTTTTAATATGCATGCAATTTACAACCTGCAAGGCACAAGAAATCCAGAGAGAATGGGAACTGTCAAGTGTACATAACCCAGGGGTAGAGGAAGCCATCGCAGCCACTTCCCCATATCCTTTCTACTCCCACTTCCTCACGTCAACCAAAATTGTCTTTCATACTGCTCCTCTACCGGTATGACATTCTTGATAACCTGACACCAAAAACTTCTCTGCGTCTCTTAAAGATTTGTACTCCTTGAGCTCTTTCCCTTTCACAAAGGCGATTTCTTCTTAAGTCTCTTACCACTGGTTTCCCACCCCCTCCCCAAATCATATATCTATGAAGTAATGTAAAATCCACAAATGAAAATGGTTGGTATCAGAGGAAAACGTCCTCCAATAAAGAGGGGTGTGGAGAAGACAATAAAGTACCAGGCCAGGGAGGCAGGCTGGAGTATAAAGACTTCACATGTCATCCTAGAGAATTTGAATTTTTATCCTGAAGGCAGTAGAGACATTGAAGTATTTAAATCAGTTAAGAGCAGGATCATTCTGGAAAGCAGAATGGAAAATGGACTGAGAATGGAAGGAGATCTGTTAAAAATTTGTAGCAGTAATTTAGGACAATAAGATTGTTCTGCAAGTTCTAACATGCAGAACTAAGTGTAAAACAGTTCTCAAGCTCCTCACAGGCTGTTTAAGGAGGAACGTTTCACCACTGCCTATCACACATACCAAGTTAAAAAACTAAAAATCTACTGCCTTCTAATCAAATCCCATCCTATTCATCTACATCGTTATTTCTTACTACTCCCAAAAAGCATCTACCTCAGTCAGGTTGGTAAGCCTAATATGCCTCATTCATACAAAGCTAGCGTCTACCCTCCAGGTCCTTCTTTATACTATTTTTTATATACTAGTATATAATTTTTTATATGCTAGTATATAATTTATACTATTATTCTGCATCTGAAAAGCTTCCTCTCCTCCCTCCATTCACCCCTAGAATATCCAAACTTTATCTATCCTATTACTGCTTACATGTAGCTGAATTGATACATTAGATTCCCCCATTCCAGCCCCATATTTGACATCTAACAAGTCCATAAGTGTGTCATTTATTATTAAAGTTCTGATCTATTGAAAATAAATAAATAATGTTTTGACCTCGAAAAAAAAACAAAAAAACAAAAAAAACACCACCTTGAGGCTTTTCCTCATCATTCTATCCTTCTCGTTAGTTGCTACTTTCTGAATTGTATAAATGTTATCTCTACAAACTAGATTCAACGCCCCCTGAAAACAAGATTCATATTTGACTCATTTCCTTCAGTGTTTAAAAAGTGTTGGTTGAATGATGAATGAACATATGAGATTCTTTTTAAAAAGTTTTGTAAAACTATAAAACTGTTTCTTTGTTTTCCAACATAAACTTAAAAATGCAATCCACAGATTTGGGTACAAAAATATCAAGTAATTCAAATCCTGACAACACACAGTTCAAAAACATCTTAGACTACCTTGAACATTCTATTATTATATTAATTTTGATGTGATTAATAATTTGAAGAACAAAACTGGCATGCTGAAAAAAATGAACTTACAATAGATGCAGAATATTTCTAAAGGATGCATAAAAAAGCAACAAAAACAAATGCAAAGCAGGAATCACAAAGAATGCTTAATTGTATTAATGGAAAATTATACTGTATCAACTGTCATCTTGCCAAAAGCAAAAATACAAAATGGTACCATTCAAAAGTCTCAAAATCATAAAAGAAGCCATTATTCTAATGAGATGGCATCATTATTATGGACGCAAATGATTGATTACAAGCTAGTCGATTAAAAAGGAGAAAACATTTTGCAAGCAACCCTACCTTTCTTTTTGCTTCTGTAATACCCTAAAGTCAAGGGAAACAAACCATTGATAAAATATACTCAAAGTCCTTTCTCTCCATGTGCAAATCAGAATACATAAGAGACCACTTATACATTTATAATTATACATTAAAAAGTAGTAGAAAAACCTAAAGACTATCTTAGGATGACTAGAATCATGCTTGTTTAAAATAATTTTATAACTTAAAAAGTAAATTGCATCTTAAAACTTAAAACAGACCTTTAGTTTAGCTATTATATAATTTAATAAAATATACTTAAAACAAGAGTTCACTAACTATATAGATTAAATTATAAAGCAAAAACTTTGGTGGTTAAATATGTTAAAGTTTTATAAACTTAGCTCATAGGAAAATAATTATCAACTAGAACTCTATGTGTCATTTTAATATGCAGCTAGAGGGAACAGAGGAGTAGGAAGTCGTAAGTGGGCTATTTAAAAACATAACTTTACAGAAAACATAAACAACCGGAACTTACATTCTCATTTAAAAATCAGACCCCACCTCCCTACTCCAAAGACCAGGAGTGTGTACTTTCATTGCACCAGTTCTCAGCACCATTTTTTTTTCTATCAATGTCATACGTGTCACTCAACTTTCACTCTAATACCCCACTGCTAGATTCCACTGAAAATTTAAAAATTAACATATATAAATAAAGCCTTAGGAAAACAAATTTAGGACATGAATTCTGAAGCTTAACACTCAACTAATTAACAGAACTCTACCTGAGTAAGATAGCGCCTGTAATCTTGCCGCAATTCTTCTTTTAGTTTATGTTTCTTCCGTTCATAGTCTTCCCCAAGTGGTAAACTTAATCCATAATCAATTCCTAGAAAGAAAACAACTTCTTAAAGTAATGTAGCTCATTTTCAAACCAATCTCAATTTCAATACAATCTCCTGTAACAAAGCACAGTAGGAAGGAACATATGTTGATTCTGAGACTGGAAGCGGGATAATAAATTTTTCATTCAAAATGTTTCAATAGGTAATACAATCACATAATGGAAAATACCCCTCCTACCCATGAACCCCAGCTACCCAGACTCCTGCCCAGAACAACCAATATTACTGTTTCTTGTGCCTCCTCCCAGAGACTTTTAATGAGTCTATAAACAAATACGTTTATGTTATTATTATCATGCATGTGCATGTGTATTATATTTGCTGCTTCCCCCTTTAGATAATGGCTCTGTATTGTTTGGCATCCTGCTTTTTTAAAGACAGCAAAATTGAAGCTTAGAAAAGCTGATTACTTTTACTTCTTCATTTAATTCTACTGAAATTTCTTTAAATATAAATATTTACGACAATTTTAATGTGTTTTTCGGCCTGTGATAATTAATAACATGATGTTTTAACCTATTAGAATATTCTTGCTATATATAACATGTTTGAGAAAAATTAGGGCCATCCATGGCTCAGAATAAAATTTCCAAACATTTAAACAACCAATCCTGATTTCACATAAGTGGATATCAATTTTTATTATAGTCAAATATATATAATATAAAATTTACCATTTTTAAGTGTACAATTCAATGGCATTAAGTTCATTCAACATGTTATGCACCATCACCACTATTTCCAGGATTTTTTAATCACCCAAACAGAAACTCTGCAAAAGGATAATTTTTTTTAAGACAAACTTCAATTTCGAGCATAGAGTTCACAGAGTTCAAAATTCAGATTACTTTTAGATGATGACAATAGTGATGACTGTACAACTTATAAACACACTAAAAAACACTGAATTGTAATTATTAAATGGGTAAATTAGAAGGTACATAAATAATATCTCAATAAAGCTGATATTCAAATTACATACTTTTCAGATATTTCAAATAGTAAAATACTATGTCAAGCACAGATATCAGATGAGTATTTGATTTCTGAAGCCCCTCTACCTTTTTTGAATCCTACCAATATTATAGTATTAAAAAAACCTAACATTTCTAAATACAACAAAAATTGTCCTTAAGGTTAGCTACAGCCAATATAGATGAAATAACTGGCTGCAGTTAACAAACTGATAAAGATATCACCATTTTTATGCCTTATTCTTGACAATGCAGCTAAATGATGGGAACTTATTATGAATGTGCCATATTATTGCTTTATTACATCACTGAATATATTGCAAGGGAAAAAAGGACAAAGTATGAATATTAGCGAGTATCTATTGATCTTTCTGTAACACTACATTCCGCCTTCCACCATGAACACTGTGGAATCCCCTTCACGAACACTTCTGGTCTACGGAACGCCTGACGAAAGAGGGTAGAACACAGGATTCCTCAGGACACCTTTCACTCACTCATGCTCCCAATTTTCTTCCAAAAAAAAGTCTAAAGCATTCCACATGCTGGGAATTTTTAATCACCCTAGAAAGTCATTCTTTCTTCAAAAAGGAATCTAAACCTTATTTTTAAAGATACAGAATTTAAGCCTAACAAGAGAAACAGTTTGAATCCTCACATTCAGAATGGAGTATTAATAAGAAGCTAAACTATAAAATCCATTAAGGCCAGGTCTATGCTTTATTCAATTTTATAATGCCTGGCACACAACCTGTACTCCAGAAATGTTCGCTGAATAAATGTGTGAATGAACACATGAATAAATGCCTGAGTTAAGAGGAAGGAATGAAAAGAGGAAAAGAACACACGATTCTTAGTATTTCATTTTTGATTTTAGCAGTCTGATTGCAGAGAGACAGGAAGTATAATAACTAGTTACTACAGTTACTCATCTCTAGACATACAGAGTCACAAAGGATGCTCTATGGTGTCAAGGAGAAAAAGAAAGTGCTGCAAGGAATATATGCCTCCCGCCAACATGCTCCACTTGCCTCTCAGGGAACATATGTTTACAGCTTTCTGAAGTCATGTGTTTAAGGTGGCTTTTTTCAAATACTGTTTTCCAATTTTGTTTGGTAGACTTATGTGGAATAAGAAGAAAAATGAAAATGAACCACATTTATAAATTACTGTTCATACTAAGTTCAATTTTATTTACCAAGAGTATTTGCTCTTTACTATTGACTCAAACAGTATTTGTAATAATTGTCTCAGAAGACACGAATAAATTTTATTAAGATTTATTCAACAGGAAATACTTTTTAATTCTTATTTTTTCATCTAATACCAACATCTTATGGCACTGAAGGTAAGTCATAGAAATAGAATTAAAAACTGTATAGAACATAAATATTCTATTCATTTTAAACTATACATTAAAATGGAATCTCAATTGACTAATGAGATAAGAAACATGGTGAGACTTACTTATTCAGAGCAGTGTCTTCTAAGAGTTCTAGTGGTAAGTAAAGCATTAGGGTCACTTCAGCAAATACACCACCACTGACCCTAAGGTAGTTTACATTATGCTTCAGAATGACATCAGTGAGCAGTATTTGGTTTCTATAGTGTTGTGGGTTAGATCAAATATTTAAAACTAAAGTACATGATCTTTTAAAATTAATATGCCTTCTAACATAACACTCTTATGTTATTTGTTTATAATAAACACTTTATAAACAAATGACCATGGAACACAGTTTCTTCTTTTCATTATATTATAACATGAAAAGTCAGTATGTCAGTATGTCAAAACAAAGGACAAATTATAATAAATAATAATAGGCCTTTCCATAAGCAGATGACTTATCAAGAGATGTAACTTTAATTGAGGAAAACATTGTACACAAACTTCAGCTACAAAGCTATTTTACAAATCACCCACTTGAACTGTACAAACTGAACAAAACAGGTAGAATGTCTGGGATTAATTTATAAGAGAAACCTAAGTCTACATATGCTAAAAGGAAAGATAGTTAAAAATACAATAAAAACTAGTAAAAAATCAACAATTTCCTATTGTCTACTTCCCAAAGTCTATATTAGCTGCAATGTTTTAGCTTAAACTCTACAGCCTCTCCGCAATGTAAAATTCTGCTGCTTCTTTTGATATTTTTAGTTACATGTAATTTTTTCTTTATAATTCTTTTCCAAATTTCCATTAGCATAATTGTATTTAAAATGAATTTTTCAGAGTAATATAATTTCTAGTAACGAGTAAAATCTCTTCAATCTTACTTGAGTAATCTATAACCTTTTTGCTTGTAAATTTCCCCCTCAAAAAATAATGATTTCACAGCATGAAAGATAAAATAAATATAATGCATTTGGAGCCTGAAATGCTGATCAATGATATTTTGATTGAACAGTAAGAAATACCACCCAGAAATGATGGATAAAAACACGTAGGACTACAGACATTGAAGATGAATTCCTGAGTACCCAAAATTTAGAGGTGAAGGAGCTGAAAGGGAACCAGAAAAGACTGAAAAGGAGTGTGTTGGGAGTCCTCAAAGCCACCCTTGGGTTTGGTGATTCACTATAGGACTCACCGAATGCAGAAGTCATTATACACAATCATGGTTTATTACAGTGAAAGGATACAAAGCAAAATTAGCAAAAGAAAAAGGCACATGGGGCAAAGCCCAGAGGAAACCAAGTGCAAACCTCTAAGCAGTCTTCCCCAGTGGAAGCACACAAGACCCACTTGATTCCTCCAGCAACAACCTGCAACAACACGTAAAGTGTCGCCTGCTAGGGAAGCTCATTAGAGACTCAGTGCCCAAGGCTTTTATTGGGAGTTGGTCACATACTCTGCCTAGCATGTACCCAGATTCCCTGAAAGGGAGTGCCCTGAATAAACCATGTGGTTTATACAGTATATACAGCATAGTTTAGGAACAATGAGTCACTCTTATTATTTAGGGAAAACTGTACATTAGTGTAGAAAACAGTGCACTAGCGAGGTTCCAGACACAAGCCAAGGGCCAGCTTTGCAGGCAGGCTCTTCTAAGGATAGAAAGGCCCAGGCCTGCTCTGTTAGGTGTATACAGAAGTCCTTGCCCAAAGGTACAGTATCTAGACTATAAATGAGCAAGCAAATAATTTCAATGTAACATACTAAGTGCTATGTGACACCTTCTATATAACCTACATACTAAGTGCTATGTGACACCTTCTATATAACCTACTACAAGTACCAATCAGTTTGGTACACAATGAACTTTCCTTTCACCCTGGGATAAGCCTGTTTATTAATATTTTTATGCTGGCTCTATGTTGACTTTTTTTAACTAAAATTTTACATTCTTGTTTGAAATAAAACAGGCTCTTAATTGTTTACAGCATTATTTCTGAGTTGCAAAAATTCTCTATGTTTTCCCCTGTGTTACAAATTTTTTCCTCCTGTAGTCCCTAATTCAATCTTGACTGCCATAATCAGAAAGACAGAAAGGGCAAGAATACTTTTTTCTTGCACCTGTAGTGGACATCTTAGCAGCAAACAGTAGTTGCTCCAGGTCTGTCAATAGATACAACATTAGGTTGCTTTTTAGTCTCAAGAGGTCATGGTCATGTCCCTATACTTTAAATCACAAAAGTAGTACCTTCAAATGTAGAATAGGATCTATGCTATCATAAATAGAAAAAGAAGAAAGGGCTAAATACATGTACACAGTCTACTCATGAAATATATAAAAGAAAATGCTTTAACAAGAGAGACAGGGTTGGGAGAATATGACATAATAGAAAATATATATATATATTGGTCTCTGCCCCCAGTTCCTGGCACAGAGCTCCTAAAACCCTTGAAATTTCTCAAGTGATAAGAATACTAGGAGCATCTCTTATTTTAACATTTGCCTTTGACCCTGACACAGGGTTCCTAAAACTCTTGTAAAATTGGCAAGATCACTAGGCCAGTCAAGATGATGGAATAGAAAACACAGTGCCTGCCTCCTCCCACAATGCATCAAAATTACAACTAAGCTACAGAACAACACTGACACCTGAAGACTAGCTGAACATAATTCCTATAACTAAGGATATTAAAAAACAGCCACTTCGAGATTGGTAAGAGGAGCAGAGACATGAAACAGGCTAGTCCTGCACCTGTATGTGGCAGTTAAGAATCTGGAGATAGGGAAAAGGGGGTAAAAAAAAAAAATCAGGAAGGATATCTTGGCTGCAGATGTCCTCCCTGAGAAGCAATGGAGCCCAGCCCCATACCAGGATCTCCAGCCTGGAGCACCAGTGCCAGGGAAAAAAGTCCCTATAACATACGGCTGTGAACACCAGTGGGGTTTGCATCTGAGTGAGCCAGAGGGCTCCTGGAATCCTAGGCACTCCTCCTGAAGGGTCCGTGCAAAACTTGCTTGCTCACGAACTCACTCACTCTGAGCTCCAGTGCTGGGGCAACAGCTTGAAAAGCACTGGGGACACACAGAGAGGAGCTGAATATACTAGCTTCGAAGTGAAAGTTGAAAGATCAGGGCAGCTCTCTCCAGAGACAGAAGCACTGGCAGGTACCACTGCTCCTTTGTTGAACCTACCCTCAACCAGCAGGAAGGCACTGGTGGGCACCAAATCTCTGTTCTTCATCAACTTGGTTAACACTGTTCGCCCCCTCTGGTGATTCCTTGAGACTCTGCTCCACTCTGTTCCTGCGCCCAGTCAGAGACGCTTCCAGTGGCTTTTCCATACAAGCTACCTACCTTGGCTCACACTGCAGACTTTCTTAAAATCTCTTAAAAGTTCACAAACCCAAACAAGCAGTAGGTGATCTCAGCATGTCGTATACCATTTGTTAAGCAGCCTAAAGCCTGGCACAAGCAGCAACTGGTTCCAACATGCACTGTAATTCTCATCAGGTGGCTCTAACACTGGCATAAGCTGCAGCCAGTGTTAGCTTGAAACGTAGCTTCAACAAAGCAATCATAAGCTCAGCAAAAGTGGCAGCTGGCCTCAGCTCATATTGTGGTGCCCACCAAAAGAAGCAGCTGGCTTCAGTTCACAGCACAGCCTCTCCCAATCACCTTAAAGTCCAACATAAGCCGCAACATGAGTAGGTCACATTGTAGCTCCCACCAGGCAGCCCAAAGCCAAGCACAAACAGTGGCTGACCTTGGCTTGCACCTGAGCCCCTTCAAAGAGACTTCAGATTTAACAAACCCAGTGGACAGCTTCAGATCACACCAGAGCACCACCCAACATGCTCCACAAACAAGACATCCCAAGGGCAAACTCAGATGGCACCAGAGCCCTGCTAAAGGGACTCCCACTGCATGGACGCGGCCCCCACACGACAGCTTGTTTGCTGTAGTCATGGCCAGCCTTCAGAGCCAGTCAGCCTGAGGGTCAATCCCATTCACTCACGTGCCAACAGCAATAGAGGCTCAACTACAACACAAGGGCACACACAATCTACATAAGGGACATCCTTGAAACACCTGGCTCAAGTGACCAGGAGGCTTTGCGACTAGGCCTCACAAGACATCTACTACATAAGGCCACACTGTACCAAGACAGATGTAGTAGATCTACCTAATACTTAGAAACAAACACAGGGAGTCAGACCAAAATGAGAAGACAAAGAAATATCCCAAATGAAAGGACTGGACAAAACTTCAGAAAAGATCTAAATAAAATCCAGATAGATACTTAAAAACGCTAGTGATAAGAATGCATAAGATGAACTTAGGGAAAGGATGATAAGAATGAACTTAGGGAAAGGAGAGATGTACTCAGAACTTCAACAAAGATATAGAAACCATAAAAAAGAACCAGTCAGATATTAAAAATACAATAAATGAGATGAAGACTACATTAAAGGAATTCGACAATGGATAAAGCAGAAGACCAAATCATGATATGGAAGACAAGGTAGCGGAAAACACTCAATCATACAGCTAAAAAAAAAAGAATCAAAACAAATGAGGATAGTTTAAGGGGCCTTAGGACAACATCAAAGGTACCAACATTTGCATCGTATCAGAACCAGAAGGAGAAGAGCGAGAGCAAGGGAATGAAAACCTATTTAAAGAAGTAATGGTCAAGAAAACAGACATATAATCCAGGAAGCACAAAGAATCTCAGACAAGATGACTCCAAAGAGGCTCACACCAAGAATCATCATAATTAAAATGCCAAAGGTTAAAAACAAAAAGAGAGCCTTAAATGCAGCAAGAGAAAAGCACTTACCTACCTAAAGGGAGCTCCCATAAGACTGTCAACTAATTTGTCAAGAGAAACTTTGCAGGCTAGGAAGGAATGGCACGAAATATACAAAGTGATGAAAAGCAAGAACCTAAAATCAAGACTGCTCTACCTAGCAAGGCTATCATTTAGCATTAAATAAGAGATTAAAAAAAAAAAAATTCTGTAGACGTTTGTCACCACTAAACCAGTATACAATAAATGTTAAAGGGACTTCCTTAAGTAGAAAAGATGAAAAATGTGAAGAAGAAAATACAAGAAAGAAAAAAATGCTCACCAACAAATGCAAACACTTAGTAAAACCAGTAGATCAACCAACTATAAAGCTAGAACAAAAGTTAAAAGGCAAAAGTAGGAATAACATGTATAATTACAAGAATATAACAAGGGATACACACAAACACATACAAAACAAGTAAAAAAAAAGAAATCATAAATGTGAAAGGGATGAGTAACAATTGTACTTATTTTAGAATGTGTTCTAACTTAATCATCAATCTAAAATAGACTGCTATAAACATAGCTTGGTATATAGGAAGCACATGGTAACCACAAATCAAAATTCTATAAGAGATATACAAGAAACAAAGAGAAAGAAATTCAAACGCTTTATAAAAAGTCATCAACATGCAAGAGAAAAGAGCAAGAGAATAAGAAACGAAGAACTACAAAAACAATCAGGAAACAATAAAATGACAACTACACACTAATCAACAATTACTATAAATGCTCCAATCAGAAGATACAGGGTGGCTAAATGGATTAAAAAACACAAGACCTATACAAACGCTGCCTACAAGAGACCCATTTCAGATCAAAAGGCACACACAGACTGAAAGTAAAGAGATAGAAAAAGATAAGCCATGCAAATGAAAATAAAAAAAGGCTGGGGGAGCAATACTAATATCAGACAAAACAGACTTTAAAATAAGAGTTGTAATAAGACACAAAGGATATTTCATAATGATAAAAGAATCATTCCAACAAGACATATCTCTTGTAAACATCTATGCACCCAACATAGGGGTACCTAAATATATAAAGCAAATACTGACGGACATAAAGAAGTTATTTACAGTAATATAGTCAGAGTCGGGAACTTTAACACCCCATTGACATCAATGAATAGATTACCCACACAGAAAATCAGTAAGGAAACAGCAGCCTCAGTAACACTTTAGATCAGATGGATTTTATTAATATTTTTAGAACATCTCACCCCCAATGCAGCAGAATGTTTTTCAAGATAGACTATATATTAGGATACAAGACAAGTCTCAATAAATTTAAGAAGACTGAAATCATATCAAGAACCTTTTCCAATCACAATGGTATAAAACTAGAAATCAATTACAAGAAGACAACTGAAAAACACACACACGTGGAGGCTAAACATGTTACTAAACAATGGGTTAACAATGAGATCAAGGAAGGAATCAAAAACTACCGGGAGACAACTGAAAATAAAAACACAATGACCCAAAATCTATGAGACACAGCCAAAGCAATATAGGCCTACTTCAAGAAACACGAAAAATATCAAATAAAAAATCTAACTTTCCACCTAAAAGAACTAGAAAAAGAATAAACAAAGCCCAGCTTGAGTACAAGGAAGAAAATAATAAAGATCAGAACAGAAATAAACAAGAGAGTCTAAAAAAAAGAATAGAAAAAAAATTAATGAAACTAAAAGCTGGTCTAGCCAGACTCATCGAGAAAAAGAGAGGGTCCAAATAAAATCAGAAATGAAAGAGAATAACTGACACCAGAGATTTATGAAGTATTATAAGGAAATACTACAATTATATGCCAACAAACTGGTCAACCTGGAAGAAGAGGATACATCCTTAGAAACATACAATCTTCCAAGACTGAATCAGAAATAAACAAAAAATCTGAACAGACTGATAACTACTAACAAAACTGAATCAGTAATCAAAAAACTCTCAACAAACAAAAGCCCTGGACTAGATGGCTTCACGGGTGAATTTTACCAAACACTCAAAGAAGAAATAATACCTATCTTTCTCAAACTAGTCCAAAAAATTAAAGACGTGGGAAGGCTCCCAAACTCATTTTACGAGGCCAAAATTACCCTGATACCAAAACCAGAGAAAAACATACAAAAAAAGAAAATTAAAGGCCGATATCCTTGATGAATATAGACGAAAAAATCTTCAACAAAATATTAATGAACTGAATTCAGCAATACCTTAAAAATATCATACATCACGATCAAGTGGGATTTTTTCCTAGAATGCAAGGCTGTTTCAATATCTGCAAATCAATTAATGTGACGTGACACATAAAATGAAGGATAAAAATCATATAATTATCTCAATAGATGCAAAAAGCCTTTGACAAAATCCAACATCCATTTGATTTTAAAAAACTCTCATCAAAGTGGGGAGAGAGGTTCTACAACATAAGAAAGGCTCTATACAATAAACCCACAGCTAACATCATACTCAATGGTGAAAAGCTGAAAACCTTTCTCGAAGATCAAGAACAAGACAAAGATGTTCACTTTAATCACTTTTATTCAACATGGTATTAGAAGTCCGAGCCACAGCAATCAAGGAAGAAAAAGAAAGAAAAGGCATCTGAACTGGAAAAGAAGTAAAACTGTCACTATTTGCAGATAACATATTGTATACAGAGAACCCTAAATATTCCACCAGAAAAATTAGAATAAATGAATGTAGTAAAGTATGATACAAATTATACATGAATAATGAACTATCAGGAAGAGAAAGAAAACAATCCCATTTACAACTACATCAAAAAGAATAAAATACCTATGAATAAATTTAACCAAGGGGGCAAAAGACCTGTACTAGGAAAACTACAGGGCACTGAAGAAAATGAAGATACAAATAAATATAAGCATATACCATGCTAATGGATAGACAGAATTAACATCATTGAATCATCCATACTACCCACAGCAATGTACAGATTCAATGCAATCCCTATCAAAATACCAATGGAATTTTTCACAATCTAGAACAAATAATCCTAAAATTTATACGGAACCACAAAAGCCCCAAACAAGGCAATCTTGAGAAAGAAGAATAAAGTTGGAGGTATCACACTACCTGATACCAGACTATACTACAAGGCTATGGTAATCTCTTCAGTATATGGTGCTGGGAAAACTGGACAGATGTAACTACATCCAACTAAAATGTTTTTGCACAGTAAAGGAAACCATCAATAAAACAAAAAGACGACCTACTGAATGGAAGGAGGTATCTGTCAATGATGTATCTGATGAGGGGTTAATATCCAAAATATATAGGAATTCATACAACATAACACCAAAAAAAACAATCTGATGAAAAAATAGGCAGAGGTCCTGAATAGACAGTTGTCCAAAGAGGACACACAGATGGCCAACAGACATATGGAAAGATGCTGAACATCACTAGTCATCAGGGAAATGCAAATCATTTCCACAATGAGATATCACCTCATACCTGTCAGAATGGCTATTATCAATAAAGCAACAAGTGTTGACAAGGATATGGAGAAAGGGAACACTCGTGCTCTGTTGACAGGATTGTAAATTGGTACAGCCACTACGGAAAACAACATGGAGCTTCCTCAAAAAATTAAAACTAGAACTACCATATGACCCAACAATCCCACTTTTCGGTATTTATCAAAAAAATCTACAACACTAATTCGAAATGATTTGTGCATCTTAACGTTCACTACAGCATTCTTTACAATAGCCAAGATATGGAAGCAACCTAAGAGTCCATCGACAGAGGAACAGATGAAGAGGTGGTACATATACACAATGAAATATTACTCAGCCATAAAAAAGAATGAAATCTTGCCATTTCCAACAACATGGATGGACTCAGAGAGCATTATGCTAAGTGAAATAAGTCAGGCTGAGAAAGACAAATACTGTATGATTTTACTTATAGGTGGAATCTAAAAATAAAAGAAATGAATAAACAAAACAAACAAACTCATAGATACAGAGAACTGATGGTTGCCAGATGGAAGGAAGGTTGGGGGAGTGGGTGAAAAGGGTGAAGGGATTATGAAATACGAATTGGCAGCTATAAAAAGTTACAGGTATATCAAGTATAGCATAAGGAACATAGTCAATAATACTGTAAACACCATGTATGGTGTCAGATGGGTACTAGACTTATTAGAGTGATCACTCTGAGGTGTGCCAGACCTAAGTTTTAAAAAAAATTAATAGAAGCATTTCTCTACATTAATGGTCATTAAACATGAAAAGGTGACTTATGGTAAGCCCTTAGATAGTTTATACTAAAGACATGGCACAGATGAAGACTGGTCACACCAGGAAGATTAACCATGTGATTAGACGGGTGGACCTTTGAGCCACCTGACATTAGTCTGACCTCAAAAGAAAGAAGGTCAGGAGTGTGAGCCGCATGGGCAATGATTCAATCAGTCATGCTTACACAATGAAACCCCAGTTAAAACTCTGGACATTGGAGCTCAGGTGGGCATCCTGGTTAGCAACAGTCTGCATACTATCACATATTGACGTGCCAGGAGGGTGACACATCACTGAGGCCAACACACTTCATGTTTGGACACTCCCACACTGTGCCATGTGTCTCTCCTGGTGGCTGCTTCTGATTTGTATCGTTTTGCTATAATGAAACTGTAATAATAAGTATAGCACTCTCCTCAGTTCTGTGAGTCATTTTAGTGAATCACACTTGAGGGGTTATCTGTAGCCAGCTGATTAGAAGTGAGGATGGCCTGTGGACCCCTGAACTGCAGCTGTGTCTGAGGTAAGGGAAGTCTCGTGGAGAACTGTGCCCTTAATCTGGGAAGTCTGGACCAACTCTGGGTAGTTGGTGTCAGAAGTCATTGTAATGCTCCTCAAATCCTTTTATGAGGTATAAATGGTGGAAAATGAGCCACGTGGAAAAGCATTGCCCATGAATAGCATCAGTATCTAACAAATAAATTTATAAAATCATGACAATGTAGTGTTACATGAGATTTGTACTATCAGCTATTGCTGTCACTAGCTAAAATGAATATTGCCCCTTTATATATTATTGACAGCTACTATGTTTAATTACTCATTCCAAGTACAGTGTCACAGAGCTTTAATTCAATATACAGTTTCCAAACAACCTTTATTAGTTTGTTTTATAAATCCTAGATGAGATCACCTAAGGAAAGCTATTGTCAAATCATTTTACATTTTTCCTAATATCAAAAATTGTATATTTTGCCTAATTTTAAGGCCACAATTATTCAGGCAAAGTCAGTAAATGAATGCTAATGAGGTATAAAATTAGTCAAATCATAAATTATTCTTTAATAAGACTCGATGTGCATCAAAAACAATTCCTGCTTCAGTTGGCAATAAAAGAAACATCCCATGAAAATTAAATTCTACACACCCAAGAAAACTGTTTATTTTTGCAATGGGGACCTTCATTCATGCGTTCAAACTATCTTTTCTAAGCACTAAAGTGCCAGGCCTGTGCTAGGCAGTGAATACACAATGTCAGGCAAGCTGGTGTGCCATTGCAATACAAGAGAGAACCCAACCAGTTAGAAACTGTCCTCCCAGAGAGAACCAATGCCATAGGAGCACAAGGCAAAAATGGCCAACACTATTTTGTAAATGTAATAAAAGGGTGAAACTGTCATGCAAGAAACAAGAAGCCATTGGAAGGTTTGAAGCAGAGACTAACACGATCAGATTTGTTCTTCAGAAGGATATGAATGGGCAGTACAGAAACTTAGTAGAGAGGGGAGACGGCAGAACAAAAAGAACACAAGAAAAAAAATCTAAGTGAGACGATAGAGACCTACATAAAATAACATCTGTAGGATTGGAGAAAAGTAAACTTATTTGAGGTTTAGGCATTAGAATCAACTGATCTCTGTAATTACTTGCTGTGGGCTAGAGGGAAGGCAAGGGTGACCAGGCAGCCAGCTCACAAGAGCACTAAAAGTTTGAGAGAAAGAAATTCATTTTTGCACATGTTAATTTTGAGGCCATGACATCCAAATACAGATAGCTGACCAGTAGAAAATTAGATGTACGGATGTGAAGTTCATAAAAGAAGTTGGGAATGGGATAGAGATTTAGGAGTCATGAGCAAATTGATGGTAAATAAAGCCCTGTAAGTGAATGAGGTCACTCAAGGAATGTAAGAAATGAAAAGAGGGCCTAAGACAGAGTCCTAAGGGACCCCTACCAAGGAACAGGCAGAGGTCACTGTAAGTTAGACTTTAAATTCTCCATCATTTGTGACTGTAATAACCAAAGAATAATTCTTAATGTAATTCTCAAAAACTACACACCTACTTTTAAAAAGATGTAAAAGAGGTCAGGAAATTAATATTTACTTTCCACCAATTATGTGCCAGTCATCTTTTCATATGTATTCAATTACTGCCACAATAACTTTTTATGATAGATGCCAATTCTTAAGATGAGGAAACAAAGAGCTTAAATAATTTGTATCAGGTCACAAAGGCATGACAGCCACAACTCAAAGCAACTTGCATCCCCAGAATTTCAAAGTAATTCTGTCTGACCTTAGTGCTTGAGAGAACCTAACACTAAACTTTTAAAATATGTCTTGAAATAGTCAAATTTTGATTCATAAAAATTTAGGACTAAAAGATAATCTACCTTCTTTATATTACAGATAAAGAAATTGAGGGCCTTAGAGATTAAGGGACTGAACCAAAATATGTAGAATATTTAAGATCACCAAAGCTGTACGTTAGCCAATAATCTGTAAGAGAAACAGATCTGAAAGTGTTATCTATATATCCAATACTAAAAGTACAGCATTCACTTTCAGCTGTTTTTTTAATAGACACAAAGAATCCACTAACTATTCAGTCTCTAAGCAAATATCCCTTGGTACCAGCAGCATATAAATGCAAGGCAGCTAACAATTTAAGAATACATCAGTGGTCACAAAAAATAGTCCACATGTGAACAATGCTGTAACCAAATGAATTCATCATATTTGACTTCTTTTATGTGAAAAAGTTGCAGTCGCCATCAATAATACAGAGGATACATTTTTTAAATATTCATACGTTTTCTTTTAAAAGGATGTATACCTACCAACAAGCCAAAATGGAGTAAAAAGTTCCAAATATTTTCATGTCAAACCATAACCAAAGAATCAGTATAGCTGCAGTATTAATTTCTTTACAAGTCCAAGATAGTCGTCAATAATTAAAATGGTCTTTCACCAAATAGCATTTTGTATCAATCATCTGTCTTTGATTTTTAAATAAAAGCAAGTCCACCATTTTCATTCAATTAACATTCTTTCTCACACACTCTCCATTCAATTTTTTCAATTAATTTTCAATTATGCATATTTACTGCTATAGTTTCCTTAAATCATAATCAAGGCAACAACATTTAAAATAGGTACAAGGTCTTCGGTATGTATTATATTTCACATATAGTCCATACTGTCACATGTAAGATTCCAGAAAGGAAAGTTACCCGACTCTAAAAATACCTTTTCTCTGACAAGACAAAGCTCTTTCACAACAGTCTGCTAAGAATATCTTAAAATCAATTTAGCACACCTAGTGACATACCTAAGGAACCCCTGGTCTGTTGACTGTTTGGTGGTATGTTTTCTTTAGCCATGGAGATTAATATTTTACTGTTTTCAGAAAGCTTCTCTGATGCCTTTCCCTGAAAGAGACATAATATTTACAAAAGCGAGGAGGGGGGAGGAACCTACAAAATAGACAATTCATCTTAGTACTCTTATTAAACAACTTGACGAAATTATGCAGTACATCAAAGAAGAAATTTAACTGTACTGTTTGAGGAATTAACCAAAGGTATTTTTTTTTCTTTTTTTATTTCACACTATACAACCCCCTTCAGTGCTCACAGCCCACAGGTAAGGGGCTGGGCAATGGTTTGAGGCTGCAGGTTACTCTGGCATGGGTCCACTATGAGAGGCCCACAGAGAAGGGCCCGCCAAAAATCTGTTACCATGCCTGAACCAAAGGTATTTAAAACTATAATAAATGTTCTAATTTTTAGCTCATTCACTCATCAACAAATATTAGTACTGAATTCCTCCCAGGCACTGTTCCAGGCACTATAAATACATGAGTGAAAAAAACATACAAGAATCTCTGCCATCATGGAGCTTATAAACTACTGTGGAAACAAACAGCAAATATAGTATGTAATTAAACTATGTAACATGTAGAGACCAATAGGGAGGGGCTATGGAAAAACCAGAGCAGGGTAAGGATGCCCAAAAATGATGGAGGAGAGGCTGCAAGGCCTTTCTGAGCAGGTGATATTTGAACTAAGACTTAAAGATTATTACTATGTACCACTTAATTATAGAAATTATAGCAAAGCTGTATTTAAAGTTATGTAATAACTCTTTCCAAACACTGTACTAAGTTCTAAGAACTGGAGAGTAGTTAAGAGAATGGACTTTGGAACTGGACATGTGAGGATTCCAATCCTGAACCCTTCACTGTGTGCACCCAGCCGAATTACGTAATCCCTTTAAGCCTCAATTTCTTGATCTGTAAAACAAAAAGAATTCTACTTCACAGGGATATTGTGACTGATTGAGATAATACATGTAAAGTCCTTGGCACAACTCCTTGTACATGGCAGGAAGACACAGTATGATGGTTATGAGAACAAGCACTGGATTGAGGTTGCCAGGGATCAAAGCCTAGTTCTACAATCACTTTAGTTGCATACTTACCTTCCCATTGCCACAGTTTACTCATTTGGAAAATGACAACAGTACTTATCTCACAGATTCAGGTGAAATATCAAATATGTATCCTCATAAGACTATGCCTCCTCCATATTTAGCACACAATAAATGTTAGCTATGTAAGTAAGCCCCTTTATAATTAGGGTATCCATGTTATTTATCATCTCATCCATACTTTTGTCCAGGACAAATGCTAAAATAGATGAGACACTAGGACAATAGGTAATCCAGGACTGTCTTGGGCTAACCAATATATAGAGGGTTACTCTCATTATAATGGACCAATGGCACAGATTAATCTACATCCTTCACCTTATTACATACACTGAACCCAGGAGAGAAGGTGCCACATCTGTCTAGATTAGTGCTGTATTCTCTGAGCCTGGCACAGGACCCAGCACAGTCTGAATAAGTATCTGCTAAACAGATGAATCACTCTTTTATCAAAAATAGGAAAGCTTAAGAAAGCTTTTTCAGACATTGCTTTCAGAAACATTTTAATAAACTTATATTCTGAAAGTATACACAATAAGAGAACTATTCTAATAAATTCATTCAAAATAACTTTTGTTGATATCAAAAAAATTTTAGTAAGAAGATAGGAGAACCTGTAAGATAAAACTCCACAGAAGAAAAACCGCATTCAAAATTACTGACATCTTATCCAGAGTCAGGCTCTGAGTTAGAATGACTGCACAGCCACAATGAAGTATGAAACTGAAGATTTTCACTCTGAAGAGGATGTTTCACATTTATACAGGGCTAATCATCAGAGACACTTTTAATGAAACATGTTCGAAGAAAATGATTAACTTACCTTCATTTCCATGTAAGGTGGGTCATTTTCCAATTCTGCCTTATCTTTGGCCAATTTGGCTTTTTGCTCTTCAATAAATTCATCCAAATTATCCGCCATTTTGCAGGTACTTAAAAAAAAACTTTAGTGAGCATGGCTATAGCGATATCAGAGTATTTTTAGACTAATTATTATCTGATCAAGATGTTGCCTGATTTCTGCACTACTATTCCCTTGTAAGAAGCGGTCTCTAAGGAGACATTTTCAGACTACGCAAAATCCTGCTCCTGATCAAAATGTCTGAGATTTAGCAGCAACTGGTGATTCTTAACTGATCCAATCTTTGATTCTAAATGTCTGCAAAATGCTAATTTTCCAATTCCACCACTCCCTGCATATTTACCAGTTGGCACTTAACCATTTTATTCCTTTGTCCAAATTTCTCTGCTTATTATCAGTATGAATTCGTGAATTCTTATTTTTATCAGTAAGCCCTGGAATTGTTTTTAAACTCATAAGCTGTTGTTTCTATTGCAGAATAAACTTATATACCATAAAAGGCACCCATTTTAGTGAATAGTTCCATAAGTTTTAGTAAATGCATACAGTCATGCAATCATCACCATAATCACTATTGATAACGCTTCCATCACCCCAGAAAGTTCTCACATGCCATGTTATAGTCGATCCTCACTTCCAACCCCACCACAGGCAACCATCTATCTGCTATCTGTCTCTATAGTTTTCCCTAACCTGGAAATTTCATGTAAATAAATCATATAATATGTAGTCTTTGGTGTCTGGCTTCTTTCACTTAACATATGCTTTTGAGATTAGACCTTATAGTAGCATCTATCAATAAGTAGATTTTTTTTTTATGCTAAGTAGTATTCCATTGTACAGAAATACCACATTTTGTTTATCTATTCACCTACTGCTGGATATTTGGGTTGTTTCCATTTTTTGGATTATGAATAATCCAGAAATATGAATAATTCTATGAACATTCATGTATAGGTTTTTGTGTGGACTTATGTTTTCAATTCTCTTCACTACATACCTAAGAAGGGAACTGCTGAGTCCTGTGTAACTCTGTCTAACATTCTGAGGAACTGCTAAGCTGGTCCCTCTAAGTGTGTAGTGACTGTATCATTTACATTCCAACCAGCAGTGTAAAAATTAACTTCAAACAGATCACAGACTTAGATATGAGAACTATACAACTTCTAAAAGAAAACATAGAAAATATTTGTAATCTTGGGCTAGGCAAAAATGTCTTACATACGACACAAAAAGCGAAACAACTGATTAAAAATCGATAAAAAATAGATAAACCCTCACATGAGGGTTGCAATTTCTACATTTCCTCACCAATGCTTGGTTATTTTCAGTCTTTTTGATCTTAGTCTTTCTATTGGGTGTACAGTAGCATCTCGTTATGGTTTTAACTTGCATTTCTCTAGTGACTATGATGTTGAGCATCTTTTCATGTGCTTATTTGCTGTCAATACATCCATATACATAACCATTAGCAAAGTATCTTAAACCGACTACCCATTTTTAAAGCTAAATTTTCTTATTATTGAGTTGTAAGATTTATATATAAATATATAGTATATACTTATATATATATACTGGATACAAGTTCTTTTTCAAGAATGATTTGTAGATATTTCTACCAGTCTGTGGTTTAAGTTTTCTTGATAATGTCTTCTTTTTCAAGGTTTTGTAGAGCAGTTCTAAGCTCACAGCAAACTGAGTGGAAGGTACAGACTTACCGTATATACCCTGCCCAACTCACACACAGCCTCCCCGATTATGAACATCCCCCACCAGAGTAGGGTATTTGCTACAACCCATGAATGCACATTGACACGTCGTTATCAACCAAAGTCCACAGTTTACAAAAAAGGTTCACTCTTGATGTTGTATATTTCATGGTTTTGGACACAGTGTATGACATGGATCCACCACTGTAGAATCATACAGAGTAGTTGCACTGCCCCAAGAGCCCTCTGTGCTCCACCTGGCCATCCCTCCCTCCCCTCTAACCCCTGGCGACCACTGATCTTTGTACTGCCTCCATAGTTTTGCCTTTTCCAGAATGTCATATAGTTGTCATCATAGACTATTGGCTTCTTTCACTTATTAGCATGCATTACTAAGGTTTTTCGTTGTCTTTTCACGGCTTGATAGCTCATTTCTTGTTGGTGCTGAATGACATTCCATTATCTATATGCATCAGTTTGCTTATCCATGCCTTCACCTACTGAAGGACATCTTGGTTGTCTCTAGGTTTTGGCAATTATAAATAAGACTGCTATAAACATCTGTGTGATGATTTCTTAAAAGCAAAAGTTTTTAATTTTTATAGTCCAATTTATCCATTTTTCATCAATTTTAATCAATTACTTGTGCATTTTGTGTCATACGTAAGGACATTTTTGCCTAGCCCAAGATCACAAATATTCTCGTTTGTTTTTTTTACAAATTTTATAGTTCCCTAAGTCTATGATTTGTTTCAAGTTAATTTTTGCAAATGGCGTAAGGTAAGGGTCATCAAGGTTCAGGGTTTTTTTGCATGTGTATATAAAATTATTCCAGCCCCATTTTTTGAACAGACTATTCTTTCCTCATATAACTTTTTTAAAATATGTTTTTCAAAAACCCACGAAACTTAGTGACTAATTAGATATGTGGCAAGAAAGGAGCACTGATGCCCAGAAGTTTAAATCCTATAAACTAAATGTGGATGGAAACCTGGACACAAATAAGTTTGAAGAAACTAGCTGGTTTGGAAAGGTGTGGTTTAGATAAGGTGGAGCTAGTAAAACGTGGTAATGGAAATTTCCAGCAGATTAGAAATTCAAGGCTCTACTTCAAGGAAGTGGACCACAGTAGAATGTTTACGAGTTAACTATTTTAAAAATGATAGTTGAAGCTGTGGTAAATGAGCACAGACAGGGGGGGAAAAATGCTGGGCAATGTTCATTTGAGGGAGTGACAGCAGAAGCTAGAAATAATACAAAGGAGGAGTAATTAAAAAAAAAAAGATATATAAAAAACCAAGTCGACATAATTTGTGGAGAAAAAGAGATACAAAAAACAACCAGTCAGCAATATCAAAAGCAAGAGAGTTAAGGGAAAAAAGCATCCACTGAATTTAATGTTTGAGGGATAATGTAATCTGTGAAAATGCAGGAAAGAAGCTTTACCTGAAAAAAATATGCTGAAACTTGTATCAGTGTAGTATATAATAGGAACTTCATTCTATTATTTACTTCCAAAAAGAACACAAGATTTTAAAATATGGCTTTAGCAAAATATATTCCAAACCAACAAAAGTTAGTATGTTTTAGCAATTTTTAATTTATTTGTCACAAAAGATTTTTCCTAGTAAAAATTCAAAACAGCTCAACAGCAAATGATACTTTTCATGCTAAAAAGTCACTTTTCCAAATCTGACATGTCTGATAGAAATAAAAGATAATAGGATTATATAATATATATACTTTGCTATAGAATTTTATATAAAATTTAAGCGGAAATGTAATTAAAAAAAAAAAAAAAAAACAAGCCTCTTTCACTATGACCTGAGGCCTCCACATAATTCTGTTAATGACTATTAACTTAACATGTTCATTTAGTTGTTGAATCAGACTTTGAAAGAGCTCTAGAATTTATGAATACTTAAATGCAACAGTAACCATAGTAGAAAAACACATTTTTAAACAATGGTAGTATAATATATACCATAGCTAAAACATGACATTTATGATATTTATGTTTAATCATTTCTAATTTTGTTATACTATCCAATCTGAGTATATCTCTACTATTAAGCTGAAGAGTCAAAGACACTAACAAGCTTTCTCATGAAATGTCCTCCAAAGAACACCAGGAACACTACTGCAGTTAAACTAGTTGAGTTTATTACTCATTGCATCAACATGCAACCTTGATGCCCACCATGGGGAGCTCTAGAGTGCTTTAATAAGAGTGTTAAAAAAGACAGGATTTGGGCTTGTGTTAGGTGATTTGGAGGAGGGTTTAAGAAATCAGAGCTTTGTCTACGGCCATGCCACCCTGAACACACCAGATCCCGTCTGATCTCAGAAGCGAGGCAGGGTCGGGTCTGGTTAGTACTTGGATGGGAGATCACCGTGGAATACCAGGTGCTGTAGGCGTTTAAAAAAAAAAAAGAAAAAGAAAAAGAAATCAGAGCTTTGCTCAGTACCGAATGCTACCAGGAAGTGAGGGTAATTCTATGATTGGACATCTTAGTAAAAACGGATCTATAGGGTGAGGCTAAAGCTGTAACTAATACAGGCAGCAGTCACTCATAGTAGCTGGGAGAGTGCGTAGTAATGTTTGGCATTTTGTGGCTTAGACAACATTAATGTTTTGTCTGTGTTTGTACACAATTACTGAGTGGTATTGTTTTTCTCTTGATCCATCACGGACACAAAGCAGCCTCAGCCTCATCTGATGTTGATGTTCTGTGCAACTGTTTATCTTCAACAGAACACGAGGCCTAAGCAGGTAAATTCTTAGCAACACCAAGGCTTTGGTGATAGTACAGCCAGCTTCTTGCTGTCGTGGCCACCTTTCTCTGTCTTACTCTTAAAAGCATGTGGAAATTTTCATAAAACAATTTCAAATACAAAATCATTCATTAAGTTGGAAAATCAGAGACTGAGTTAATGGGTACAACCTAAGTAAAAAAGAGAATAAGAATATTTGTAGTTTAGAGATTAAATTATGAGAAAGATCAGCTGAAAGAAACCTAAATGGAATTCTTTATCTTCCTTCGCTCTACAATATAAAATCACTCTCAACTTTTTTCAAGATGTCACCAGTCCCCCGCCCCTCAGTAGCTGTGTCCATAGTAAGTAGATGATAAACAGTTTTCAGGAAAACAGTTTAAAAGACCTAGATTTGAAACCCAATTCCATCACTAATTGACTGTATGTGACTGACCTCAAATATGTTCCTTAACCTCTCTATCCCTGTTTCCTCATCCGTCAAAGAGAAACATCTACTCCAGTTGTAATGAAGAAAAAACCAAAGTAATGCATGTAAAATGTATGGCACACCTGACATGTTGAAATCAATGAGTCACAACTGTTTTATTAATTCTTGTTATATTTTTGTAATCTTTGTATACATCAGTACTTACCTTGTTTTAAAAAGCTTCCAAAGTACACTGAGATTTAAATCACCAATAACTGATACTTGGTTATCATAATCCAAATCAACATCTCTAAATCTTAAAACTTAAGCCTTTAGACTTATCATACAAATACATATAAGCAGACCAGAACATACTCATTCTGCTAAGGCTAGGCAAATCTAAAAACCAAGGAGGACCCAAAAATAACTGAGTGTGCCAGATTCCCTCTCTCAGTTTAATCAAGCACAAAGAAAAGGAGAAAATGTTGCTCCCATCCTTTTCTCTCAAAGTGCAAATTTCCTTCCCACTATGGAAGCACGAGGAATAGAAAATACCCTCCTCCAACAGAGGGTGTTGTTCTAGATGCTGAAGAGATGAACAGTATGGGATCCTTGCCCTCAAATTTGGACAAGATAATGCCCCCTCCCTCAGTGGCTCACAGTCTAGCCAGACAGGAATTTAGGGATTCAGTATGAGGTACCCATAAAAGATCCAGTGGAGGTATCAAGAAAATAATTTTAAATGTCTGGAATTCAGAAAAGAGCCCAAGCTAGAAAAAGAAATTAGCAGTTTTTAAAATGATTATTAAAGCTATAGAAGAGGTTGCCTAGAAAAAGAGAGCCTAGCACAAGAGAACAGGACTGAGGACAGAAGAGTAGGGAGTGACAACACAGGGGAGGAGCCGGTGGAAGAGTCTCAGAAGAGGGAGGGATCAGGGGAACCAGGACAAAGTTTCTCATTTCCTGCCCACCCAGACATCTTCCCACCAAATAAAAGGTGCTCAGTCTTTTTCTCCTGGCACATGAGCAACTGACTTCCATGGACACAGCCGTATTTTAACAAATCCCCCTAAACAATGCTAACAACTAAATATCATGTGGCTAGGGGTAGAGAGGGAGATTGGGGATCAGGATACGAAGAGAGTAAATATAGGCATACCCCCGTTATACTGCACTTCACTTTATTGCACTTCACAGATGTTGCATTTCTCTACAAATTGAAGGCAAGACTCTCCACCAGCAAAAGAATACAACTGGCTTTATTGTGGTTTTATGGAACCAAACCCACAATATCTCTAAGGTATGCCTGTACACAAAAGCACTATTAAGTCTGTTAGCAGCTGTTAAGAACACATCATTAATGGTGACTAAAGAAAGACAGTAGTATAAATTACATAGCCTTTGGGTGATGCAAAATTGCCACAACGCTTGTGCAAACATTTCTGTCTCCCACTCAGGAAAGCAATCAAAGTAAATCAGAATGATGTTTAAAAAGGTTATCTGAAATCTGCTCAAAGTTTTAACAGATAATTCACATTTGTCTGAAAACTTCATTTGAGAAAAACCATACTGAAAGCATCGTTTCAATTTACCCTATCTAAAACCACGGGCTCCCTT
>NW_011888880.1:3216114-3257851 GCF_000151845.1 Pteropus vampyrus | reverse complement strand
CGCCCGCCGCACCGCGCCCGGCCCGCTCTCCGCCCGCGGCCCCCGAACGCTTACCCGGGAAAGCGGGCTCGCGTCGGGGGAGACGCACAGCGCCACAGCGGCAATCTTCACGGTCCGAGGTAGTGGCGGTAGCCGCCCGGCGCGGGCTCCGCCTCTTAAGCCGAGCCCTCCGCCCGCCTCTCGCCAACGGCCGAGCGCGGCCCCGCCCCCATGGGGGCCACGGGGAGAGGCCGCGTGGCCTCGGGCGCCCCCTGCGGTCCCGGAGGCCGCACAGTCGCCCGGCGGTTCGCGCGCACCCAGGCTTTGTACTCCGCCACCTGGTTCTACTCCGCCCCGGGGCTCTTAAACCACGGGAGCCATTCCCCAAGCTAAATCGATATAACCCCCTCAAACTCTCCAAATCCCAGCCAGCCTTGAAACAAAGTCAGAGCCTGGAAAGAAAGAAGGGAGGGGTGGCTGTGAGAGAAAACCTGTTGGCATACCTCTCCAGCGTTACACCCGTCCCAGGACTCTGGTCAATGTTTTGTCCTGAGCTTTTATTACAGTTTTCAGTATATTCAGTTCACTCCAATACTGAGTGGACATATGCTACTACTGAGAAAGAGATCTTTAGCTCCCGTGGAAAGTAGAACTAAGAGTCTTTTATCCTAAATTCCTTTAAGGGGGTTTTAAAGACAAAATTTTCTTCAACTCAAAGTTAATTGCCAAACCAAAATCTAATGTTTTTAACTATATGCTACACACCGTATTAGGAGTGGAGCGTCGTGAAAAGAAAAACTTTGAAGTCAACATTACAATACAGCGTAACTGTCATGGAAGTACCTCCAGATGCTTACAGACACCGTGGAAGCAATGATTACTGGACAGAGGAAGAAGAACTATTTCATGGTAGACATCTCTAAGCTGTATTTTTAAAGATTAATAGGCGCTCCCAGGCAGAAAATTCAGGGGGGAACATTTTAGGCAATGCTGACTATATACACAAAATTTCAAGGGTGACTAAAGAAAAATGAAGCTGGAGAGGTGAGCTATAACGTTATCCTCCGCCCCTCACATCTACCTCTCACCCCCTCCCCACCCCAGCAAAAGTATGTGTTGAACATTTAATACGCTCGGTGTTAGGGATAAAACAAGAAACACAGGCATGGCCCGTGTGTTTTAGAACTTAGAGTCTAGTGCGGAGTAGGAGAGAGGAGGGGAAGGAAGAATAAGTAACACAAGCAAATAAATGAAATATTAACTGTTACTCTACCAGTTCACATATTAACTGTTGGGAGAAATCAAATAGGCTGTTGAAATTAACTCGGCCTCAGGGACAGAAGTAGTTTCACGGAGCAATGCTTAAGTTTAATTTGTAAACTATAAGAGCTGTGTACTTGACATCTTCAGAACACGAATAGCTCAAATAGATGACAAAACGCATGGTCATAGCTGTCCACGGGTTTCCACGGCCGCCTCAGAATGCTAGAGAACGCTCCTCTGAAGAAGTGTTAAGGCCAAACCAGCTCAAGCCCTTAGGATTTTACGCATGTGCAGGGATTCGTAAGTAAATTAGGACGCCACGTTTATCTTTCTCTCAACCAGCATCCAGAACTACTCATATCTCAATTTCTCCGCAGACATCCTTATTTTTAGCTTTTCTACAAACTAATCTCATTCAAGGTACCTACACCCACGTAAAAACAATTTGTCCTCCAATCCTAGTTTAAAAGAGTTGCCCTCTTTCAATATGGCGGAGGCTGAGTCTGCGCAGTACGGACAAAGAAGGCAACGGCACTTTCTGGCACGGTAACATGCCCTTCTTCCGCTGCGTAAGGCTATACCATTCTCATACCCAATCATTGAATTTGTCCTAATTTACACATATAACTTTTCAAAATAACATATTCTTATTTAAGCCTCAGGAAGATTCCTCTGCCTCTATTATGTAACTGCTTTTATATAGTCGCGTTTCCGAAGGGGCCCGCCACCCCGAATGGTCTGTACCAACTTCACCTCCGGTTTCAGGTGTCATGGCTACCTCGAGAGGCTAGTACGAGTTTATATCTGTGGTGGGGAGGCTCTCAAGCCCACACCCAGAAACCTAGCGAGCTAAAGTTGCGTTTTGCTTGTGGAGGCGACAACTTCTCCATTTGCTCGGCGATGGCGGCGTCCGGGAGTGGTATGGCTCAGAAAACCTGGGAATTGGCCAACAACATGCAGGAAGCCCAGAGTATCGATGAAATCTATAAATACGACAAGAAACAGCAGCAAGAAATCCTGGCGGCGAAGCCCTGGACTAAGGAGTGAGGAGGTCCCTGGCGAGGCGCAGGGGAGGGAAGGGGTGGCGGGAGTTTAAGTCACCCAGGGGGAGTGGGAATTTAAGGGGGTGGAGAGCTTGTTTTTTCGTGCGGAAGGGAGGAGAAAGAATATGCGCCTGAGAAATTTTGGTCTTCCTTTTATCCCCTCAAGTAGAACCTAAGCCCCTCCACTAGGGCGCTCTTCGTCTCCCCTTTCTGTTTCTATAACACCTTTGCCTCCGGAGGATGGAAGAGGAAAACGACAAGCGATGATCTGTGTTGTCACTTTTCAACATCCGTATTGTAATATATGCTACACAGTCTGCCTTGCATCCTACCTAACTCAATATACATCTTGTTGGGACCTTCAGCTGATCCCAGACAGGAGACCGCAGCTGTCTTCAGAAATTGAGCCAGCCCAAGGGTCTCTAACTATGAGCCGTCTTTTAGAAATCTATGATCGTTTTTTGACTACTGGTAATTATTTCAGAAACACTCGAGGCTCTACCCAGTCTCCTAGAATGTTACTTTACCAGTTCACATGAGCTACAAATTATATCAGTAGAGCTTAAGGCTTTTTACTCCTTAGCAAAATCCTTGTGTCCATGAGAGTGATGACAAGTTGAGGATTCTTTACCAACAGCATCTATCCTTTCCTGATCACAGATTGTGTTAGAGAATAAAAAGGGCACAGTCTAATGGAGAGACAGTAAGAAGAGCGGTGGTCAGCAACAAAAACCTCACTTTATTTGTCTCAGTTTTTTTACAAGGCAAGCTTTAACTGTCAGTATTCAGATCCAGCAATGTTTACTAAATACTTAATGTGGGCTGAGCACTGAGCTAGGAATTTCCATATGTCATTTAATCCTCATGACAACCCAGTATTGTATTCTAATTCCTAATTTGGAAATAAGAAAATAAGCAAATACAATTAAGTAACTTATTTCATGATCACTCTACAACAATAAACTCCAGTGGGAGCAACAGTCAGACCTAAGATGAGATCTAATTACTGTCACTAATTAGTTGATCCTTGGAAATACTTATACATGTTTATCTGTAAAATGGAAATAAGACCTATTGGCGATGCCATAAATATATTAAAAAGGCTCTAAAATATATGTAATAGGAGCACAATAACTTTTTTTAAAATTTTTCCCAGTAAATGGAGGAGCCAAGATTTTAATTCATGTATTGACTCCCAAGATCAGGTCTCTGTTTTCAATTGTGACTGAAATCTGTGGGCAGATTTAAATGAAATCTGTGGGCAGATCTTAAAAAGTCTTCTTAGAGACACTTACTGACGACTTGATTCAGACTGGCTAGTTTGCCTGGTTGCTTGCTTCTTGAGCAGCCTATGCATTTTAGATTAATGTAGTCTCTTAAATATTTGGAAACGATCAGCTTTCCTCACTGTCTGTGGCTCTAATTATATTCATCCTAGCTGTCTTGGGCTGCATCAATGAGATAGAAAATGTAATTTTATTCGATAGTAATTCATTCGAATCCACAGATGGCAAACTCCAAAATAGTGATAATAGTAGGACCAAAGATATTAGGGCTATATTTTTAATTTGAGGCTGATACCATAGAGAGAAGCCACGCCCTTCAACACCCTGTTCTTTGAGGGTACTGTAAAAGATAGGTTAATAATGCTAATAACACCTAGCACTTATAAAGTTTGTGTCAGGCACTAAGCTAAGCATTTTATATACATTATTTCATTTATTAACTCTCTGAAATATCAGATGAGGAAACTGAGGCACAGGTATTAAGTGGTTGCCTCAGGGCCATAGCTAGGACATGGCAGTGCAAGGATTCAAACCTAGGTAGGCAGATGTCAGAGCCCACATTCTTAACCACTAAGCCTGAGACACAACCATAGTTAGACACAACCATCCAGCCAGAGTCAGAATCAGAGATCTTATGATTCCAAATTTGATGGAGAAAAAGTCTATCGAACTGGTCATGTAATTACCTCCTTTACATTTGAATAACATATTTAAAAATGATGTCATAGTTTTCCCTTCCCCAAGGAGAAATATTTGGCAGGACTATGACATGCTTATCATTTCCATCCCCCTACAGGAACTCTGTCGTCGTCTACTTCCTTTATCTTTCCCACATTTCACACTCTTTCTCCCTCTTCCATCACTGTAAATTCCTTCAATACTTTATCTTCACACAAACTGTTTTTTGAAATTGTACTTTATATAAGAAACTTAATTACACCGTGCTTTTGTTTTGTAGTCACCATTACTTTAAGTACTGCAAAATCTCAGCATTGGCTCTGCTGAAAATGGTAATGCATGCCAGATCAGGAGGCAACTTGGAAGTGATGGGCTTGATGCTGGGAAAAGTGGACGGTGAAACCATGATCATTATGGACAGTTTTGCTTTGCCTGTAGAGGGCACTGAAACCCGAGTAAATGCTCAGGCTGCTGCATATGAGTACATGGCGGCATATATAGAAAATGCCAAACAGGTAAAAATGTAGTTCCTTAAAGTTTAGCCACTGCAAGTTAAAGAGTCTCATGGCTTTCGAATTGCTAAACTTAAAACTATCCTTTTTACATGAAAGTTATATTTTATAAGTTATTTTCAACAATTTCTATATAAAAGGTATATGAGGTTAGCATGGATTTTTTTAAAAATAAATTCTCTACACTCGAGAGTGTATCTTAAAAGTTCTTATCACAAGAAAAAAATTGTAATTGTGTGGTGATGGATGTTATTTAACACTCATTGTGATCATTTTGCAATATATACGTATTGATTACACTGTACATTTGGACAAATATGTCAATTATATCTCAAAAAATTTTTTTAATTCTCACACTCATTACCAGATTTGTGCTTAAAACCAAAAATTTGGAAATAACTTAAACATTCTTGAGTATAAAACTGATTAAATCAATTATGAGATAGCCATACAATGAACTGCTAGCCAGCCTTTAAAAAAACAAAAAAGTAATCATAAATTTACTAACATGGAACAAACCGCAGAATATTTTGTTAAGTAAAAGAGCAAAGTGTAAAACACTATGTGGTATGCCATTGTGTGTGTTTTTATTAATCTACATATGTACAAAGTATATTCTATAAGCAAAGAATATCTCTGGAAGATAGGTATGAAAGCAGCTGGTGTAGGGGTAATATCTGGGCTGAGAAACTGGATAGTTGAGGGGAAAGCAGTGGGAAGAAGACCGAATAACTTATTATACTTGTATCTTGTTACTTTTGTGTTTTGGGCATGTATTATCTATTCAGAACATTTTTTTAATGTGATAGTAGCATATGCTATGAACTATTCAGTATACTATTATTTTATCATAGAATTGTGTAAACAGACAAATGATAAGTGTCTCTAGGATTAAACAGGAACCTCAAGTTCCCTTTCTCTTTTCATTTGTCAGGTCGGCCGCCTTGAAAATGCTATCGGCTGGTATCATAGCCACCCTGGCTATGGCTGCTGGCTTTCTGGGATTGATGTCAGTACTCAGATGCTCAATCAGCAGTTCCAGGAACCATTCGTAGCAGTGGTAGTAAGTACTTTTACAACCAGCTTTAATTAAGTTCTTCATGAAGACTTACTAAAGCAAGAATGCCAAGACATAAAAAAAAATAGTGTGGTAAGAGCAAAGCTCTGGTGTCAGTCTGCCCAGGTTTGAGTCTGAATTCCACTTCTTAGAAGCCGGAACTTTGAACAAGTTACTTAACGTCTCTGTCTCTTCTCCCACTCTGTAAGATGAGGGTGATCACAGCACCTGTGTCTCAGCGACTGGCACATAGTAGGCATTCAGTCAGTGTTGACTGAATTGAGTAAATCAGGAATTGCTAGAGCAGCTCTTGGAATATTCAGTGTCCTAGATGCAATCCAGAGTGCTATGAATGAGGAAGGTAGAAACTGTTCACTATTAAAAAAATTTTTTTAAAAAAAGAGATGAGCAAATCTTCAAATATTCTTAAATACTACAATAACGAGATCTTATCTCTAAATTAACTATGAGACATTTCTAAACTTACCACTTTATTGAACTTTTATAGTTTTTTGCTTTGGTTGTTTTTCTCTTATTTGGTTATTTTCATTGTGTGTGCACATATGTGTATGTAGTGTTATATGTACATATGTATTTCTAGGTTTATAATGTTTAAACAGATGGAAATATTTTATAATAGATATTAAATATATCCCTGTAGATTGACCCAACGAGAACAATATCTGCAGGGAAAGTGAATCTTGGAGCCTTTAGGACATACCCAAAGGTAATTTTTTAAATTACTTAAGTTTTTTTAAATTCCAAATATTTGACATTTTTAAAGCTGTGTTATGATTAGTATCTTGTTTTGTCCTAAAACAGTTTTTACAAAATAGCATTCAACTTGTTCTTAGCAAGAAATAATACATTTTCAGAACATTTTCTTTAACTTGATAGCAGCATATGCTAAGAACTATTCTGCATACGATTATTTTACCATAGTACTGTGTAAATAGACAAATGATAAGTGTCTCTAAGATTAAACAGGAACCTCAAGCTCCCTTTCCCTTTTCATTTGTCAGGTTGGCCGCCTTGAAAATGCTATTGACTGGTATCATAGCCACCCTTGGCTATGGCTGCTGGCTTTCTGGGATTGATGTCAGATGCTCAATCAGCAGTTTCTGCATTTCATATTTTTGTGCTCTATGTTGTTAATTTTACTAGAAAAAGCTATCTTCACTTGTTAATAAGTGTCCATATGCCCATGGTATTCTGACAGGTACTAGAAAAACAAACTAAATATATCGGTTTCCTTCCCCGCAATCTAAAATAGATATTAGCACATGTGTACATCACCTGAGGACAAGAAAAATGAATCTATAAGCCAGATCCAGCCTTCGGCCACCATATAGGGTTGAGGGAGGGTTTAAGCAATATACATTTTTTTTTTTTTAGAATATTTATGTTCATTATTTGGCTCCCACAATTAATGTTTCTATAAACAGAAAGCTACACATAAAACATGTTTTTCCTCTGGTTTTTTAGTCTTCTGTTTTCTTCATTTTTTTTAGGGCTACAAACCTCCTGATGAAGGACCTTCTGAATATCAGACTATCCCACTTAATAAAATAGAAGACTTTGGTGTACACTGCAAACAGTAAGTAATTTAAAAAACCTCAGAGAGCATTCAGTCTTCAGTCTAAGCCCCTTATAGATGAGGAAGAAAGGTTCAGACAAAATGCATTTCATATTTTTTAATATACAAATTTAGAATAATCTTTGAATTTTTTATTACTAACATTTTAATCTAATGTGTCTTTCACAGAACCGTAAACATTTTATCAATGTACATGATACTTGGCCCATCAATGAAATTAACAGTCGAAAGACATATTCAGGGCCAGCCTAACACTAGCATGTCTGCAACCCTTGAAGTACCCAAGTTCCACTTAGCAAAGATTCTTCCTAAACATTTTCACTCCAAAAGTTAAGCTGTACTAAAAACCATTGAATTGTATACTTCTTTAAAATAGTGAATCCTATGGTATGTGAATTACTCTCAATGAGGACAGTTTTCTCCATCTTCTGAATATATCTTGCCACCTCTCTTGTTATCACTTGGTCCCAAGTCACTGCCACCTGGAGCCTGAACCAAATGTAAAATGTAAGTCAAACCATGTTCCTCCTCAGAATGACTTTCCACCTCACCAAGAGTACCATCCACAGTCCTTACCTTGGACCACACGACCTGTGTGCTCTGGCCCCTGCTGCCTCTCTGAGCTCATCTCCTATCACTGAACCTTAGCTCTCTCTAGTCCAGTCATGTCGCCTCCTTATGGTTTGCCAGGTGTGCCATGCAGCCTCCTGCCTTAGGGCCTTTAAACTTGCTGTTTCCTCTACCTGGAACATTCTTCCTTATTTCCAGGTGGCTCACTAACTACTTGAGTCATTGAGTGTCTGTTTAAGGGTCACCTTAATAGAGAATGTTCATTGGTCACCCAGTCTAAAATAGCACCTTCTTGTCACTCTGTGTTCCTTTCCCCTGCTTTATTGTTCTTCCTAGCACTTGTCACCATCTGATGTATTTGCCTCCTTGTCATCAACCCCTTTAGAATGTGAACTTCATGCAAGTAGAATTGATTCACTGCTGTATCCTAACATTTAAAACGGCATGGACATAGGAAGGTGGGCCTTCTCCGCTAAAAAAAGTGTTTAAATGATTATGTAGTGTCCCCTTTTCTCTGTACCTCCTATCTCAACTTCAAGGAAAACTTTGGTTACCCATGTGCTGCCACTGCTCTTATTTTTTGTTTAGAAATTCTTAGAAAATTCCAGAATTTCTAAAATTGAGTTTTTAAACATATCTGGTTTTTAGTCATCCCAACATATTTCTGCAAAGAAAAAAGGTTTTTTGGTTTTTTTTTTCCAGTTAGAGGCTTGGGGTTAAATCATTTAACTTGCCCTATTGAAAAGAATTTCAGCCATCCCTGTTTGAGAGGATTGGTCCTGTGCATGGAAACACCTTTGCTGTGGCCTCTCACTCTCACAGTAATAGCCAATTTTTTCTTTCATTTATATCGAGTTGCAGACGTATCAGAAGTTTGTACTTTTAATACCTACTCTACATTTTTTACTAGCAGCAGCTTTTGAAACAAACATCAATGACTGAGGCAGTCTACAAACCTACATTTCCTGTTTTTCTGAAATGTGAGCCTGTCAGAGAGGAGTCCCGCCTTTCTAGGTAGAATTTTGAACCTGGAATTTCTAGGAGATTCAAAGATGTTCTCTTACTTAGGATCAATTCCTAAATAAGGAGGAGTAAGCTTTTTCATATGGCAAATAACTGGCTTAATTTATTTTTATTTTAAATGTTGAATGAAACATGCTGTCAAGATGAAAGCAGGGATGTGTGTAGGCTGGTGATAAGTCCATTTCCTAAATTATCTGCATTTTATATTGACCTTTCTTTTTTAATCCTACCTTAAATCTCAGATCATAATGCATACTCAAAATCTGTTTTAAACACAGAATGTGATATAGATATTAAATATTTTTTTTAACTTTGAGGAACCTTTGTGAAAATAGTACACAAAAGTATTTTTTTAATTAGCTTGTATATTATCAGTGTTATACAAGCACCTAGTTTAAAGAGTAAAATTGTTCTATGAAACCTTATGGAAAACATAACAGTCTTGTACCATCCCCTTTCCCATCCCCCAGAGGCAATCATTTAAATTGTTGTAGTTACTCCTTTACGTATTTACCCCAGTATCTTCAAGCAACATGCTGATGGTGCTGCTGCTTGATTTTCGGTTCTAGGCAGTGTGTTATTGCTTCTTGTACAGAAGATGAGGATTTAGCTCCACGAGTAATTTTAAATAGTTTCATTTTCAGCTCTGCTACTGAGATTTGCAGCTAATCATTACACATTAGACAAAAAAATTTCATTGCATCAACCTGTGGAATTAAAACAGTAATTACATTAAAGCGATCCATAAATTTTAAAACATAAAAGTCTATTCTAGACTCTCGCCTTTATTTTCCATCCTTTATAAATCTAAAAATCTGTTGCTGTGCTCATCCTCTAATCTTTTTCCTCAGGTACAGAGGTCCAACAACTTTCTAAAGCTGACCTTTCCACTTGAGCTCCCACCTCCCCTCCCCATGCCTGATCCCTCACTCCTGGTGCCTCACTTCTTAAATGCTCTCTTAAATGTCTACATTCCAGATGTAAAAATAAAGACTGAGGTTTTGATAATAGACATAATTTTTCATATCTTTTATCTGCCACTTACTAGCTATGTGGTTTTGAGCAAGGTCTTTACTCTCTAAATATCTTTGTACAGTGGGAATAATGAATCTTCCCGTGTATGGTTGGAGGGAAGAGTAAGTGAGAATGTGTATAAAGCACCTAGGACATCAGAGATGCTCAAGAAATACTGTTCTACTTCCATATTTCACTAAGTGTGTCCTTTTCATCTACAGATATGCACAGTATCTTAATCTTGAAAAGGCCTTCACTTAATTCTGATGTCTTTAAATTCTTATTCTTTTTTATTTCTTCACTCCTGAACCAGTATTTTTTGTTATGTCCATGTGTCTTTGTCATTTGCAGCATGGACTTGAGCCTCAGCTTTATTTCTTCACATCTGCTTCACTGCAGTGGAATCCTCTGTGGTAGTCTTTCCTCTAACATGTCCTGCCACAGCCAACTTTCTAAAACACCTCTTTGGCCACATGATTGCTCTGCTCAAACACCTTCCATGAGTCCCATGTACCTAGACGATAAAGTTTAAATTTCTTAGCCTTTTATTAATGTCCTCCACCAACTAGGCCCCAACACAGCTTTCTAGGTTTCCCTCACATAATTCTGCTCTTGCTAAATTGTCCAGGCAAACTGATTTACTTAGTATTCTTTTCATGGCTTTCCATTTTGTGAGTCGATGCTCTCTGCCTACTGCCCTTCTTGCTCTCAACCTATCCATGCCAGAGACTCATGTAAGGATTACTCTAGATCCTGCCTTCTCCCTGGGGTTTCTCAGGGCAGTTTTGTCAACACTAAGAGTGCCCATGATCTCTAATAGTTAATTGGTAGGTGATTCATTTTATATATGCATTATAGCATCACTTATTATTATTCAACATATGTCTTTTAATTTTTTGTGGATTCATACCACATCTTCTATATAAATGGTAAGCTCCTTAAGGTGAAGAAGTCCCTTGTTTTCCTTTGTATCCATCAGTGTACAGAACCTAGGGAGATATTTAAATATTTATTACTTTAAAAAAATATGTTTTTCAGACATTTAACCAAGTTTACCTTGCTATCCTTGATTATAAATTAGGTACCTTTGGAAGCAGTAGTAATTCTTGTAGGTGATTTAAGGACCTACTTCAAAGTTTACTTTTCCATAAAGCAGTAGGTCCTAATTAGGGGATTAGAATGGGAGGAATGGGGAATCCACATGTCATTTTCAGGATTTTTTTTTTTAGGCGAGGCAATCCTTGCTTGACCTCACAGATTATAAGGATCTTGTCAGCTTACAATCCCTTATTTTTTTACTTTTTATACCCACAGTACCTGGTCTTCCTAGGTGGACTCCCATCCAAGTATTAACCAGGCCCAACCCTCCTTAGCTTCTGAGATCAGACAGAATCAGGCTTGTTCAGGGTAATATGGTCGTAGACCATTTTCAGTATTTTTTAAAACCTAACAAAAATTACAGCTAACTCTACACAGGCAGTTCATTAAGCTTCTGTGCTGTTATCTAGAATGTATGAACTCGATAACATGGGTAAATATATGTCATTCAGAAAGTTCTTATTGGTTATTGATAACTCCTTGGAGATTTCTGGGCTCTACAAAGGGAGGAAGCAACACAAAGTTTAGTGAGCAGGACGTTTGGGACCACGCCTCTGAAGTGGGAGGGAACCATTGTGGTTATTATCTGTTGTTCTGAAAACGAAAATGTGACTATCTGGATGTAAAATGTAATTCACTTAAATTTGGCCATAACTTTTATATATGATGTAGTTGGAAATTTTTTTTTGCTTACTAAGTTTGCGCTTCTGTTTCACAGATACTATGCCTTAGAAGTCTCATATTTCAAATCCTCTTTGGATCGCAAATTGCTTGAGCTCTTGTGGAATAAATACTGGGTGAATACGCTGAGTTCGTCTAGCTTGCTTACTGTAAGTACTATATATGCAAGGGATGCGTCTGAGTTTTATTTAAGCTACATAAGTTGTTTAATAATCTGAAACTCTGTTTTCATCGAGAGCCTATGCCTGACTTGTCCAAGATAGCAGGGCTATGGTCAGGTTCTTCACAACCAGAGCTGGGTTAGGCAAAGGTCTTTGTCATGGGCCATCGAGACCACGTCTAAATGGCAGCTGTGGTAGCCAGATGAGGGTGACATCTGCCCCTGCTGTGAAGAGACTGACAGAGAGAAAATACAAATACTGTTTTTCATTGTGTCAAGTATTTCAGGTAGGACTCTGGTGACAAGTGACAGAAGACCCAACCAAACTAGCATAAACAAAAAAGTGAATCATGTCAGCTGCAGACTCCAGGAGTAGGGCTAAGTTCAGCCTCAGCTAAGTTTGCTTAGCTTACTAAGCCTTCAAACAACATTAGAAGGTCTTAGTTCTTCTCGCTCAGCTTTGATTTCATGTCATTTGGCTTCAGTGTTAGGCTTCATGTGAAAGCAGTATGACAGTTTCAGACATCCTAGCCTCTCACACATATTCATTCATTCATTCATTCATTCATTCATTCCATTCATTCCATTCATTCATCTATCATCCCCAGGTAAAGTCTCATTGTGTCTGAGCTTTGCTTAGGTCACATGCTCATCCTTAAACCTGATCTAGGCCAGCACAGTGAACATCATGAGTGGCTGGGCCAAGGCAAGTGTTTTACTATAGTGCTGGGGCAGAAGAAACTCAGGGGCACATGGACTAAAAATAGGGAAAGGGTTGTCCCAGAAGAAAATCAGAATATCATTACCTTAAAGCAACAGATGCTGGGCAGCAAAAAACAAAAACAAACGAAAAAACAATATTTTCTTTCCAATGTATCATTTAAACCTATTTAGAAGGGTATTTATTTAACAAGTTTCTATCAATTCTCTCTAGAGTTTACTCAGGAACAGTTTTTTTCTACTTTTAAAAAAGTAGTCCACTTCATATAGTACAATTTAGCATAATGATCAGAATCACACACTTTGGAATAAAATTAATTCAGTTCAAAACAACTCTGCCATTTTACTAGCAGTATGTGACCTTCAAAAAGTTATTTGTGACTGATCCTTCCTTGGACTCAATGTACCTACATCATTAAGTACATTGAGAATTAAATAAAATACTTTATATAAAGCAGTTAGCAAAGTGCCTGGCGTATAAGAAAGTCTCAGTAAATTATTCTGTTGTTGTTTGGTTCATTGTATTCAAGGAAAAAGACCTCACTTGAGCATATTTACGGTGTCTTTAAACACAATTCTAACAAGTTTTCTGTTCTTATTTTTTATCCTCAACAGTCACAAGTAGCAAATTGGAAGGAGAGTGATTATAATACCAAACATTTAAGTGCTACGTATGTGTCATATACTGCTACATGCTTTATATGTGTTGTTTCCTTAGAGGCAAATGTACTAATAGCAGCTAGAAGTGACACATGATGGCAAAGGAAGAAAACACTACTACCAGAGCATTCTAAACCTTTGTGTAAGGGCAACCTACCAACTCAGCCTTCCAAATATGAAGTGATCTATAAACCCTAGGGTTTTTTCCAAATGTGGGATGAGGAGGGTGTATTGGTGTTCTAAACCAGTTAGATCCACATAAAGTAAATATAATTACATCTTTAAAAAATATCACAAGTTTGAAAAATCATTAGAAAAGCTGGTACCATTTTAAAAGGCTCTCTTCAATGACTATGATGACAGTAAATAACTTTTCATGTTTAGTGACTAAATATATATCCTGTACAGTCTTACAAATGGAGCAAATAGAATAAAATACTAATTGTTGCCAAGTTGTTTATTTAATCTTTGTGCGCTTCTGTTGAAGATATAGGCAAAAAATGGAATATATACTTTACAAATCACCTTTATGAAAATTTATTTTAGATTTAGATACATTTTCAAGATGATATCCCATAAAAAATCTTTTTGAAAATATTATGGTTAAGTATATATATGTAAATATTAAAATTTTCTTTTTTAAAGTATGGAATATTAAAGGACAAAACGGTATATATATATTCCAACTTACCAAACAAATGTAGGTGTGCAATGCAAGCAGATAGCAACACTCTGAAATATAACTGTGGTAATAGCTAGGTAGAGGGATTATACACGTTTCTTTTTCCTTTATATTGCTCTATATTTTCCAAATGTGCAGTAATTGTTAAGTTTATAATCAGAAAAGCTAAAACAATGTTATTTTTGTTAAAATATAATAAGTACTAATTCTGAAAGTTCAGCAATAACAAATAACAAAATTATCTAACAATTATTAAGCCTTTAGCAGGTGCCATGGACAGGCCTAAGAGCTTTACATATGTTATTTAATTTAATCTTCACCATAGCCTTAAGGTAGAAATTACTGCCTTCCTCCCCCGTTTTCAGAACAGGACTTAAGACACGGAAGAATAAAGGAGCAGAACCAGAACCAGGACCAGAACCTGGACTCCACTGCCAGAGTCTCTCATTATAACATAGATTAGATTTCAGCAGTCAAAAAGAAAATTTTCAAATTTAATATTGAAATTATAAAAGGGGGAAAACTCTACACTTGCACTGCTTGTACTTTGGAGTCAGTTTTGAGTTTTGGCAAGTTTAATATGACCTCTTAATTCACTGACTATCCACTTAGATTTCATAGTGGAATTCTTTGTAAATGAAATGTTTATATGGAAGAAAATGAATTTAGATTAAACTTATCTAATGGTAGACTGTGTACTGACACAATACCATTTCCCCACAGAATGCAGATTATACCACTGGTCAGGTCTTTGATTTGTCTGAAAAATTAGAACAGTCAGAAGCCCAGCTGGGACGAGGGAGTTTCATGTTGGGTTTAGAAACACATGACCGGAAGTCAGAAGACAAACTTGCCAAAGCTACACGAGACAGGTAAGAGCAGATCTATTCCTGCCCCTCCTTTTGTTTCAGGATTTGCAAATAATAGGATTCAAATTCCTTATGATTTAACTTACTTATAACTTAGAATGGCATCTGAATATTAACTAATTGGGACCTTTAAGAATTGTCAAATGCAGATTTTAGCTTTGAAAATTTAGTAGGCAATAGGTAAGAACATTAATGGCTTAAAGGTCTAAATAATGTTATAAAAAAAACTCTTAGTTACCTTTTCTAGGTTCAGCTAGAAACTGCAACAAAGAAAACCAGTCAATCACTGGATCTTTAAAAAAAAAAAACTTTTGCAAAAGAATGTCCTAATTTATTCTAATTATCTTCTGAGGGATTGAAATAGGATTTCTTAAATTTATCAAATTTAAAATTTTTATAAAGTTTAAACTCCTAAATATCACAGTGATGATTGTGTCTCTCTTGTTATTCTTCTGAAATTATCCTTTATATAGTAACTTAGTATCCTAGATTTCACTAGCAAGATTTGTTAGGAGTAAACTGGGCATATATTCTCTGATAATTTAGGAAATAATTGTGTTGCCCTTCAGATGCATATGGGATTGGGAAAACTACCCAAATAACATTTACTTTCACAAAAATTGGAATTTGAATGTGATAACTAGGGGCAGAGAGGAAGAGACAACTATGTTTGCATCTGTATAAACTGAAATCTTGGTGTCCATTTTACAAAAAACTGGACTAGTGGGTAGGAAGAAGAAAGAAGGGAAGATGAAGTGTTTTAGGAGCAGAAGCGCTCTTTGATTGGAATTACCTCATTCCTTTCTTCTCCATGGGTTTTCAGAAGGTATAGGTAGAGCTAGCGGCCTGGAGAAAAATTACATTTTTCTTTGACAGTAGGTCTCATTTTTGGTATTTGCTGTGTGTTTTTGCTCAGCTGTCTTTGCATGTCTGTGATCTATAACTTTATCTACATTTACATCTCAATTTCTTATGAAACAAAAATTCACTAAGAAGAAAAGAGGAAAGACAAAAGTAGTAGTACAAAAGTAGAGAATTTTCCTTATTTGGGTAACTTAACAAGAACTGCATCTCTTCTGAATATGAGTGGGTTATTGTTTTTTGCTTTTATTTTTTATCAATTCTAAAATCTAAATCCTTCACTCACTAATCTAACTTTGGCTTTTAATTGTTTGAAGAATGTGATGATTTCAGGAAAAAAATAGGATTCTTTAAAATCATTTTAAAAATTATTCTAAGTAATAAACACAAGGAACAACTGATTTTAATATAATGTTAGAATTAATCTATAATTATGAATTATATAAGTTCAGTCACTTTCTAAAACAGAACTTTTCCCAAAGCTGCTGACAAGTTACAAAACTAACTGTTACGAATTATATCAAATTTTACATTGTCATTCTTTGTGATGGTGCTAGTAAATACAGAAATGATCAAAAGACATGCAGAAGGCTAAAAATCACAAGAGTAAACTATAATTGGTGTGGTTTGGGAATACGAATAGAACTGAAAATTATTGGGGGTGTAAGGACAAATGCGGGGGGTGTTGCATGTTTGAAACAGTTTTCAGTTCTTGTGACATTATGCAATGTGTCTTTTCTTTCCAGCTGTAAGACTACCATAGAAGCTATCCATGGACTGATGTCTCAGGTTATTAAGGATAAACTGTTTAATCAGATTAACATCTCCTAAACAATCACTAAGTAGTACTTTTGCCTGAAAGCCAGTATGAGAAAAATATTCAAATAATACTTTAAAACCAGTTACCAAAAACTTGATTAGAAGTATAAGGTGCTCTGAAGTGTCCTGAACATTAACATCCTGTAATAAAACTCTTTAAAATGAAACTGATTTTTCATTGTTTTGTGGGAGGGGTTACATTATTTTTCTGGTGTCCTTTAATGTTATTGAATATTAGGGAAAGAGATGTTTATTAGAACCTTTCTATTTTTTAAAGAGTCTTGCCTATCTAAATTAGTAAAAAAATTTCAACGTTTCACTTGCCATAGTGATTATCAGAGCCATTTTTCAATTCATCTATACACTAAGTCCTCACTTAATATCAATAGGTTCTTAGAACTGCAGGAAAATGACATAATGAAACTAACTTTACCATAGGCTAACTGATATAAACAAGAGTTGAGTTCCTACGAGATCTCATCATTTTAATGAAATGACATCGGATGAAACAGCATTATTCAAGGACCTGCCTTACCTTCTTTTGACAGCCAAAAATATACATGGCATTTTTGTGTTCCTATGAAACATTAACCAAGTCACACCATAAATTATTTTCCTGAAAAATCACATAACTTATTTGAGACAGCCTAGCACAGGGTATCTAGTCATTCAGCTATTCACCAAGCTCTTTTACTGAACCAGGCCCAGTTTTACTCAGATATTTTGAACAAGGTAGACATGGCCACTATCCCCACAGAACTTACTGTGGAGGCCAAAGCTAAGAAACTCCCTTCACAGCAGGGAGAAGTAAAGTGTGCTAAGGAACTTGGGGGAAAAATACCTGCCCCAGTAAGGAGTTGCCCAGGTAGGCTTCCTGAAGGGAGTACCTGACGTTAAGCTGAAATTTTAAAGATAGGACGACTGGCCAGGAAAAGCGTAATGGGGATGCAATTACTTTTACAGGCAGAGAGTACAGCAATGTGTGAAAGGCCAGAGGCAGAGAGAATGAGGACTGAGATTCAGACTTGAGTGTTGAGCAGAACGTGGGAAGTGGCAAGAGATGACTTTAATTGGTAAGATAAGGAGCCTTTTGGACTATCCAATGGCAATGAGGAGTTGAGTCTTAAACAGCACAAATTTACTAGATTGCTGTGTCTAAGAGCGCTCGAGAGGTTTGGGGTAGAGGACTGGATGACGTGACCTAGGAAAATAAAGAGTAAGAAGAGCCTAAGACAAATTAAGGAAACCAAACTTTTAAAATAGCAGAGAAAGAGAAGACCACAGGAGCAGAGAAGTAAGGAAAGTGATTTACCAGTGACTTCACATGCTGCCAACAGGTCAAAGAAAACAAAGCCTAAAAGTATTCCATTAGGTTTAGCAATGAAGTGGTCTTTGGTAAGATGAGAAAGCCAATTAACACTAGTATCCAAATACTTGCTCACACAGTTGATGACATTAGCATTTGGTCTCGTTTTATATCCTTTTAAATAAAAGCAGGCACCCCCGGTTTCATATGGTTCAACCTGACCTCCATTTCTGTGCCCTTTTTAAAAAATCATGACTCTCCCCAACAAGCAGCCAAAATCTGTATTTACTGCCATAGCCTTCTGTGACACCGACACCATGTTGAATCATTTAATTAGGAACCTCTGACAAGCTCATTGAGGTCTCTCTGGCAGACATGATTGAATGGTTAAGGTTTTGAATGGAAAGAGTAAGGAGTCACTGAAGTCACCATGAAAACATACTGGCAGTTTTCATTCCAAGACTAGAATGTAGTTATCCACATTTAATTTGATGTTGGTGACCTAATCAATTACACCTTGGTGTGATGGAAAATACCTATGGTAACAACAGAGAGAATTACCAGGAAAAGCAAGCTTTTTAGTTCTAACTTCATTGGATTTATTTTGATAAGTTTCAGTATTTCAGTTATGATGCCTTGTTTGAGACAGACAAACACACGTACACAGTGCTTTAAAAAAAATGACTTTGTTGAGTCACCTAACTCCAGGGTACAAATTTGTTTTAGGTACAGCTGGATTAAGCTTCCTATTATAGCTTCACCCTCCACACGTTGACTTAAACCTAAAGCTGATTCCCCAAACTGGCTGCACACTGCACCATCCAGTTAGGGGGAAATAGCTGCTCATAATTGTCAAAATAGGTTCCCACTTCACTCTGATTGGTCTAACTTGAGTTGTGAGTCCACCCTTGGGATTATACATAGTGATTGCTTTATACCAATTAAGGGCCACCCATGGAGCTGAAAGTAGGGTAAGGGATACCCACTATGCATAACTACTATATATCGAGAAGTGAAATGGATACTACAGAGACAACCAACAATATCCCCTCTACTCATTGGCCCAGCCCAGGCAAAAATAGCCCTAGAAAGGAACATTTGTGTTTTATTGTAAATGTAGTTACTTCATCAAAAAGCAAGATCCTTTACAAATATTTTTAAAGGATATCTTTAAGTTCTAATGTATTATCATAATCACTTTTGGTATAAGTGCCCCAATTTATTTTACTGAGCTTTTAGGAAATCAGGGTTCAATTTGCAGCCATCATTCAGAAACTAATGAATTGGGGTTACCTTTTCCTGCAAAGTATTATCTTACAGCCTTGAGCTATTTGGGAGCTGAAAAGGCCATTTTCTAAGTGAAGTCTGTTTTTTGTTCAGTTTCAACTTTTTTCAGAGATAATTTCTCAAGCTTTTTGGTGATAATATACAGGAAATGTCAATCGTCATCAAAAACTTAATCTAATGTCCAAGTAGTAAAATGAGCCAGAAGCATAGGCTAGAGAAGAGATGGAGAGAGAACTCATGGATATGGAATGAGGATTGCAACCAGTTAAGGATACAGCGAGAATCCAGAATCAAGGCTGTCCCAGTTTTTCCAGATTGTTTTACTGTCTCAAGGTCCTAGTTCCAAACAATTCAACAACATTAACTTATATAAACTCTTGCGAATACATGCATTTAGTACCATTTTCATGTTACATTGTCCAGTTATATGAGCACTAAATTCTACATGTTTTATTTATTGATTAACAATAAAACACCACACAAGTTGTTATTTTGAAATCCGTAGCACAGCCAAGAAAGAAGAGCCAACGAGGGAGAGAAACCGTTTGTGCTCCATTGTTTCTTAATTTGGAAAATAAGCTTTCAGACCAAACATCACATGCTCCATTTGAGGGATCTAGTCTGAAGATGGTTGTCACAAATTAGTATGACTACCTAGTATTCAGAATTTTGAAAAATCACTGCATTGCGCAATAGAATAATAAACTGCCCAATAGTACAGCCACTTGAAAATAAACACAGAAAGGCAGGAGCATAAGTAACTTTACAATGAATCAGAGAAACTATTTAGGAGTTGGAGTGCTACATATTGCAGAGGTTCAGTTTCCAAAAACTGTTCTGAGTGATGAGGTACAGATGCATAAGTCATGCATGCAGGGAAGAGTTCATTTATATTGCTAAGTCTGCACTGTATCCACCACATGTAGCTGAATAAACTGAACTGAACAGACTGTTGAGTTCCAAGGTTTCTTTCTGTATTTCTGGATTGTTTTAACTATAAACTCCAAAGATATACATTGGTGAGCAATGTGGGGGGCTTTTTTGTTCTGAGGATGGGGTGATTTTTAAAGATAGGAAAATGTACTACAGAGAATGACAGCTCTTTTTTTTTTGTTGTTCAGCCTTATATTAAAAAAAGCAAAAGATGATTATGTTCAAATTATGATGTAATTATTTCATTCACTGTTTAATAACTGATTTATCTATGTCATTGTTTGCAAAATACGAGTTAGAAAATTAAAAATCTAATTGTTCTCTCGTTTTTGCCTGTTTTCAATACAAGTTCCAACAGGAAATAAATTTACCTTCTTGGGGCCAAAATGCTAGTTTAAGGATTTCAAGTAACTTCCTCTGAGGTAATCAGTCTGTAAATTTCTAAAAGTTACTAAACCTTTATCCAAATAGTAGTAGAAGAAATACCATTCATCTTTGTAAATATTAAGATCTACTTATTTTAGAAAACTAATAACACAAAATGCAGGTCAACTGTAACCAGATTGGCATACTTAAACTTTTGATCTCAAAAATCAGAATATTACAAAAATGAAATACGGAACTCTGTCATTTCAGGTCAAATTTGGGAGGAAACAGCTAAAATCATAGCTTGATAACTAACACCAATGATTAATTGCTTTTTCAACATGTGGACTATCTTGGTGCCAAAAATTATGGAACAATTGCCTAACAAATTGGAGAGTCCCTGATGTCAGTGCTCATATTTTCTTTGGATTATACTGAGCAATTATGCTAAACTTTCTAATGATTGAGTAAAATAGTATTGTGCCTTGGGGCACATTTTGATGAACTACAGTTGTACTTTCATAACCTAAGAGGCATATGCAAAAAGAAGTATATTGTCTATACTAGAGATCTGTGACCTTTATGTTAGATTCTAGAGAATTATAAATGTCATATAACTATGAATATGTTTACCATTAATAGTTATTACTTAAAACTACTAACCTTCCTGAAAAATTAGTTGGTATAAGCCAAACTCTAAATAAATGCTTAATTTAAATAATTCATTTTTGTTCCTAGAATTTGCTACTTCATACTCCATATTCAACTCATTATTTGTATTATCAATGATACTAAATAAGTCTTTTAAAACATGTATGTATGAGTTTAGTTTTAATATTTTACTTCATCTCTTATGTAATCCATGTATCATTTCTTACATGTTTCCAGTAAATTTGAGGCTATTATCTGAAGATTCTGGGCTTAAATGACACAAATTAAACTAAATAAGAAATCAATTTATAATCTTATGTATGAGTACACACCATGTTGAATAATTACAACTATCTGAAGTTAATGTGATATGCTACCCATGTGAGACTTAATTATACATGATCACCACTTTTTAGAGAACATTATTTTTAAACTTTCTAACTAGTCTTAATATTTAAGGTCAAACATTATATCACTTAAAACTAAGGAACTATGAACTATTGAAATGGCAATTCATTTAGACAGACATCAACACTATGGGCTTTTAATTATCCCAAGACCTAAAAATAATTTATTAGCAAGTGTTTTACCTATTTCGGCAAAGATCAAAACTGAAACAAAATCTACATTAAATATGAGATTTTGAAGCACAAGTAGAAATTATATTTTCTAGTTCTCAGGCTCCTGCTACCAGATTTCTAAGAGTATCTTTGAGAATACTATACTCATCGCATTAATATCTCACTACAAGAACATTACATTTCAATTAGGATTTTGAATTTCAACTTAAAGTGGCAACTGTTCTCTGCTCCAAAATCTAAATATAGTAAAATTAGTTTTTTCCTATTAACAAAAGGAAAATGTATATACTGCCTTAAAAGTTAAATACTGTGATATAGCAAAATCCAAAATTTTCACTGTGGCCTACAGACTGATCTGTCCATTTTCCTCTCATTCTATTCTCTGCCTCCTCACTATGCTTCATCCACACTGTCCCCTGCACCCTTATGCTCATCCAGCTCTTCCCCCTCTCCAAGCTCTCAGACTGGCTGCTTCCTGCACCTGGAACACTTCCTCATTGACTCTCACAAGCCTGGCTCATTCTTCGAGTCTCAGTTCAAGTTCTACTCCTCAGAGAGGCCTTGCCTGTCTCCCTCGTCTCAAGGAAACACCTCTCCTCTTCCCTCCTTCCTCTCCACTTCTATACCCCAGTGTCACTCTATTTATTTCCTTCACAGGACGTACCACAATTCGAAATTATCTTGGTCATTGATATATTTACATTGATATATTTCTTTTTCACTTACTAGTCTCCTCTTACTAGAACATAAACTCCATGCGGGTGAAGACTTGGTCTAACTAACTTCTGCATCCCCAGCACCTTGAACAACGGCACATGGTAGGCATTGTGTAAATATCTGTTCAATGAAGAGAGAAATGCAGTAAACATTTCAATTTGTTTTTAAGAAACATTAACAATATGCGTTTTAGAATGACAAGATAAAATGTGTTCATGTCTTTTTACAGGACACTGACTTTTGTTGCAGTGTCAGATCATTATAAAATGAGTATTATATTTTAAGAAGTTTCCCAAACTTCTTAACAGATTTAAAGGAAGAGTGAAAAAATGCTTCTTTTTTTAATTGTTCAATCAAGGGTCACCATTACAGAAATATGCAACAGGCCATACACTAGTTAAAAAAAAGCACCAGCCATTGTCAAAAACAATCACGAAGGAGTGAAACTCTTTTTCAAACAAGTTGACCAAAACTGGAAGACAAAAGCCCCACCAAATAAAGCAATTACATACAGGTATACAGATATACAAGATGTTTTTACGGACTTTAATAAATTATTTTGAAAGACACACAAATAGAGTATATTACATTGTTGAGTTTCACTCTTAACCTCAATCCATCACCAACTAATTAAACTTTTGCTGAACTTATTATTGGCCTGATAAACTTAAGCAAAGTCTTGGTTCTCCATTAGAAGACAGAGGTTCCCACCCCTGGTTCTAAAGACAATTAAGCAATGAACTATTACTGAAATTTAAACTTTTCTAAAATTGTAAGTCCCTTTCTTATAAATGTTCCATGAAAGATTGAAACTGAATTGTTAGACTGTGGACAATAGATGTTTCAGAGATAAAGATAAAACATTACTTAATTAGAAAATCAGTGACGATGTTTGCAAAAATCTTTTTCAAAAAACAGTTCTACTCTAAGATATATTAACTGTATGATGTAAGTGTGACTTTAAGTAATGAAACTAATTTTCAGCTTACATCCCTTACAGTCACATCCCATACATGTTATATATATTACAATGTGACTATAGTGGAGGGTGGAAGTGTCGCTTTTAGAAAAAAGTTCTAAAGAATTTAGAATGTGTATTAAAGAATTTTAATGTGTATTAAACATCATAGAAGTTTTAGAATAGAACTTGAGAAATTCTTTGTGTATTAAATTAGGAGAACATTAAAAAATAAGTAGAACTTGACAAAGTCCTTTCACATCCATTCTTAGTAGTGAAGGGGGCAGTGCAGAGACAGCTGGATTTGAAAGTTTCTAAGATTTGGTGACCGAATATGGGGGTACTAGTAGGTGAGAGAGTACCCTGCTTTGGGTAGCAGGGTGGACTGTGGGAAATACAGAAACTAGAGGAGACAGGTCAGATTTGTGCAGGATAGAAATGAGTTCAGTTTTTACAAGTTCATTTTCTACTTCTTCTAGGAATTCATACCCAGATGGAATGAATATCTAGCAGCCAGTTGGATGGATTTATCTGGAACTTGGGAGAAATAATTTGGATTATTTTATGTATAACCTATGTAATAACATTACTGTATTTAATAAGGGACATAAATTAGTTACTAAGTTTTTAAAAAAGTATTTATTATTGGTGCCCATATTAAATACATAATGGCATTAAAAGACCATGAAGTTCTCAGTTAAGTGACTATCCCCAGATTATAGAAATCAGGATTAATACTTTGAATGTATACTGCTTCCTCCATAAACCAAAGGGTTCCCTCTGTATCTATATCCCTCTATAAATGGATCCTTGTTAAGAAATCTTTCACTGAAAATCTAAAAGGTCCCTAGTTCGATCCCGGGTTTCAGCACCAAAAAAAAAGAAAAAGAAAAAAGAAAGGAAAACAATTTTCATTTCAGCTAAGCCACAACCTCCTACAGTGACTTTCATTTGTCTCTGAGCTCCACTCAGAATGTCCTACGAAAATAGGAATCATGTCCCAAATTTCTAAGTAAATCTTCCCTCCTTGAGGGAATTTTCCATTGCTCCCTGTATTAGTTTTTTATTGCTGCATAACAAATTATCCCAAAACTTAGTGGCTTAAAACAACACACATTGATTATTTCACAGATTTCATGGGCCAGGAATTTGGGTCCTGTGCTTCAGAGTCTCTCACAAGGCTATAATCAAGGTGTTGGCCAGGGATGGCATTTCATCTGAAAGCTCACCTGGGGATGGATCAACTTCCAAGCTTAAACAGTAGTTGCTGGCATTTGGTATCTTGTTAGACTGAGGCTCCCAGTTCCTCGCCAGCTTTTGGCTAGAGGCCACCCTCAGTTCCTTGCCAAGTGAGGCTCTCCTAATGACAGCTTGCTCTATCAACAAGCACAAGCTAAAAATACAATAGTCTGCTGGCAAGACAGATGCAAAATCTTTTGTAACCAAATTGCAGAATTAACATGTCATCAATTTTGCCTTATTCTATTGGTGAGTACAAGTCATTAAATCCAGGCCACATTCAAGGGTAGGAGATTACACAAGGGCATGAATACCAGGAAGTGAGATCACTGAGGCCATCTTAGAAGTCTGCCTACCATACTCGCTAATATTTACCAATCTACAAGGTTAGGACAAAAAGAGGAGTTAACTCCAATAAAAGTAAATTTTTCTGTATAGAGTTATGTGATGATATACATGTCTGGGTCCTTTAAAACGCTGGTTTCTCAATGAAAGTAACTAAACATTAAAGGGTTTGCTTAGTGCTTCATATAGGGCTGTGTAGTATGTACTCTAGAAGGTCAAAAAAATACAAAAAAATGTACAAAGATATGTAGAACAATTTTTGAAATAAATGTGCTTCTGTTTAAAGTTACTTGAAAACTCTAGGGGAGACTTTTAAAAGTGAACTTTTTAGCACGATTCTTCCGAGAGTGCCTTTTAAAATGATTCTCAAGACTTCACATTTTTTTTACAAATAGAAATTTCCCAACATCTGTCAAAGTGTAACTCTTAGACTACTTTACACTGAACTTAGAAATGTGGCACTGAAAACAAGTATTTCTTGTAGTCTGCCAAATTTCTGCCACATAGGAAAATACACAGATGACTGTTTAACACTGTGTGCCACTAGACAGGAATTATATTTCACATCTTAATGAGAAAATACTTTCTTTTAAACTTAACCTGTTGCATCAAAAAAATTAATTAGTAATTCAACCATTTTAAACTATTTTAAATACCAGCAGTCGCAAAGAGATTTTCAAATCCACAAAGAGCAGACTCTAAAAATGAACTTTCAGAATATAATTTTCTCATTTTTTAAAACCCAATTACTAAAGTAAGAGAAATAAGCATTTATAATCTCACCACCAAAAATAGCCACTATTAAATATTTTGGTATATAGATCTAGATACAAGTATAGATCTATAGATCTACATCTAAGTTTATACTGTAGAGATATAGACATATATATGTATATGTCTATATATACAGATATATATCTTTTTAGACATTTAAATGTGTATGTAATTTTACCGAAAATGAGATCATACTCCTTTCTATAATGAAACTGTTATAAAACAAAGATTAACAGAGTAATTGATTTTCAATGAAGCACTGCTAAACACGTTTCTAGCAAAGTAATGTTACAAGCAGGTTAACTGAATGCTACACAGAGCAATGGGAGAGCCCTGCATACGTTGCTAAAGCTATTGTTCCCAAATGAATGACCTATAAAACAGTCAAGAAGGGCATCTGATTTGTGCTGTAGTGTTCTAGCCATGTTATTTTGATTGTTCTTTTACTTCTTTATATCCTTCCGTAGCTTTTTATTCTGTCAGTAACTCGTTCCTTAAACACTTTCTCTGGAGTCTAAATCTAAATTACTAGTTTCTGAATCACTAAATTATTATTTGTTCTCAGAACAAATCTCACTTCCAAAGAACCTTTCTCTGATATCTTAACCAGCTTTGCTTCCCTCTTCCATCCAAAGTAGTTGGCATGGTTATTGACTTGCCGTATGCCTCTTTTCCCTCACAACCATTTATGACCTCATGGTTTCAATGATTAGTTATAGTCTGGAAACTATTAAACCTATCTCGTCCCACACATGTGTGAACCAAACTTACCCACTTCCTTTCAAATTTTTTGCTACCTCTCCTCATTCTCTGGTATTGTTCCTTTATCCTAGCTAACACCCAGTAGTTATCTTTAACTTCTCCCTCCCTTTATCCTATCCAGCCTCTTTCCGTTAACTCATGCTTCAAAATGCCTAAATTTGTTCATTCCTTGCCTTCACCCCTAACACAGGCCAAAACTGCCTCACAACTGGACTTAAGCAACAAAATCTTGAATGGGGTTAGGGTTCATCTGTCCCCATTCCTGTGTCCCTCTTTCTAGGCTACTCACTGTAACCATCAGTAATTTACAAGAGGACCTGAGCTTGAAATCAGGAGCCCAAGGGTAAATTCTCTCTCTGCCACCTCATATGAGACCTTCCACATATTTCTTTCCTCTCTCTAGGGTGAGAGTTTCCTTATCTGCAGAGTTGGACTGTCCACATGGACTCTAAGCTTCCTGGTAACTCTAACAGTCTTCTACTCTGATGCTTCTTTGCTCAAGGGCAGCAATGACAACCTTTCCAGCATGCTCCTGCCCCACAAGATCACAACTGTTGCCCACTGTTTCCCAGCTTGCACAATTACATCCAGATTGCTCGCTTTACCATATCCCTAAAGAGCCTCAGCCCTTCCACTGCAAATGTCAGTTCCTTGTTCTATTGTTCTTCTCCTTCATTTATAAATTATTAATTTAACAAACACAGTTAATCCACAAAGCACTTTGCCAGGTCCTAGGAATAGGAAGGTAAAAGACATAATCCTTGGCCTCAAAGAATTTACCATGTTATTGGGGATATGAGTAACAAACATATAGTAGTATGATAAGTGCTATGCTAAAGAAGTTAATAAAGTCTAGTTGTTTGGAGGCAGAAAGCAGCATCACTTAACAAGACTGAGTACATACAAAGACTTCAGAAAGGGTGTGCTAATTCCAAGCTGAGTCCTTTAAACTTAAAAGAGAAACTAAGAATTAAGGAGGAAAGAAAGTGTATCCTATTGCTATCCTGAGGTTCCGAGAGAGCAAAATTTATTAGAACAGGGCATACTGGGCCAAGAGCCAGATTGGAATACTGGAGTATAGAGCCCAAGAAGCAAACAGTGAGGCTGGTCATGATGAACGAAATGTCGCCCTAAGGAGTCTGGATTTTAGCTGAGGAAAGGACGAAGTATGGGCTATACTTTATTTAGACTATCTGTTTCCTGGTCTGTTATTGGAGAAAGGTGGTTGGTTTGGGGGGCACTGAAACGTTCAAAACTGATTGCAAGGTAAATCCAGCAGGGGGAAATGGTGGCCTGCCAAAAGTTCTGGCCACTGGTTGGTACACTAAAACGCCGATGTGGGAGACTTCATCAACCTAAATGCCTTCACTCAGACCCCGAGTATGGGGTACCACCAACCTCTGGCCCCGGCGTCATAGAGAGCAAGACGCCCGGGACGGCACAGAGGAGGGCGCTGCCTGAGAGCTCGCGAGATTTCCCGTGAGCCCGGCCAGACCAGGAGCGTCTGGTCGCTGGGCAACCGCGGCAGCGCGGCTGAAGAACAGGCGAAATTTACCAAACCTGAGTTACTGATCTGGCTCATCTCACAAGGTGAGGTGCCTTCAGGGAAGATGTGTGGGGACCGAGGAAACCCTAGAGCCAGGCTTCTCAAACTTGCCTGCCAGTAAGGCTTCCTGGGGCACTTGTCAAAATGCAGATCCCTGAGCCTTATCTCTAGACATCTAGAATTTCTAGAAAAACAGTCTGGACGTCTGTATTTTAAACAAATGGCTAAAATAAGGCAAGGTTGGGAAATGGCCCTAGAGAGAGACGCGGGTGGAAGGGTGGCCGCGCAGCTGAGGGAGCGGGATCTGAAGGCGCAGATCTGTGTGAAAAGGGGAAAGTCAGCGCATCGGCGATTTAGAGCATCTGGAAGCCACTGAGCCCGGGGCTAGCCAAGGGAAATACACCAACTGAATTTGGAGACGTCCACCGCCTCTAGCCAGTAGGAGCCCCAGGGGGTGAAAGCCAAGGGGTCCACCAGCATGGATCCCCAGAGCGCCTGTGAAGCAGCTCTAAGCTGTTCTCCACTGGCGATCTGGAGAGAGAGAGCTATCCCGCCAAGTGGAGCCTAGAAATAACATATATCTAGTAGGGGAAAATTATCAAAAAGCGGTTTCTTAAACTTTACAAAATAATGAACCTCTTTTAAAAGAATATCAGGGACACCCCACAATGTTAACATTATTATTTTTATGAAAATGTTCTAAAATGTATCTAAATCCAAACTAGGTTCAGTTTAAACTTCTGAAGCTTATAATTTCTCTAAAATGATCTACAGTACCAATGAAGTTTAAATTAATATTACCTTAACAAGATAAATGGTGGTGTTCTGATGAAACTAAATCCTCTTTTGTGGATTTGATTGCTACGATGCAGGTTCTTTTAACACTCCTGGTCTGGCCGGGCTTTATTATTGTGTTATGGGTTGGTTCAACTTTCTCCCTTTCCAGATTCAAGCCCCCAGAAAGTTTTCCTTTGGGCTTGCTGCCAAGATCCACTGGCCTGCCATTGGTTTTAAAAAATACATCATTTATATATTATGTTTGCCTCTTTCCTTTTCTAATTATCTGAGAGAATGAAATTCATTTACCTAGAAACACCAATTTGTGCACTGGAACCTAGAGACGAAATCCATTTACAGCATGGTAACTCTCGAGGATTCAGATGATCCAAAATTTCTGTTTTAGCCTAGGGTAGAAATCAGAGCCTAAAGCAAAAACTCATGTGATAACACCTTGGCGGGGGGATGAGGGGGTGGGGGTGGGGGGTTGGAGTTGTTATCTCAGGGAGCAGGAAAGAGGGGAAAAAAGAATGAGACTGAGAAAATGTAAGAGTATGTAACCCAGAAGACAGCAACATGTTTTCAGAAGGAACTTTCGAACTGGCTATGTCTCCTAAAAGTCCATGGTAGAGGTGACAGGAGAAGGGAGAATAATCATTTGTGGCTCCAGTCTCCCATTGGTCAAAGTCACCTCCACAGGGCATCATATCCTTCATAGTACAGGGTCACTGCTGCATGGCCGCTTATACAGCAGTCTCCTGCCTCAGCTGCAACAGAGAAACCCACAGCGGGGGGGATGGTATATCACCTCTTTAAGATGTGTATTTCACCACAGTTACTAGTGTAAAAAAGATATTTGATATTTCCAGAAAACGTTCTAAAATTTAAAATATGGGCCAAAGAAATTATATTTTTAAAATGTGCAACCCAGAAGTAGCCATCCCTAATTTTAAACCCTAAAGAGACTTTTGCAAATGTGCTAAGATGACATACATATGTACAAGAACCATAAAATGCAACATTGCAAAAGCAAAAAAAATTTAAAACACCCAAAGATCTACCATCAGAATAAACGTCTTACAATGGAATATTATACAGCAATACAAATATTCTAGAGCTGCACACATCAACTCCGATGAATCTTACAAATAAAACATTAAGCAAATAAGAAAACTGGAATCAAAATAATGCCATTTACATAAAAATGTAAAAAGCAATAGATGTTTAAGTATACATACATCTGTAGTAAAAGTGTAAAGACATGAATAGGGATGTCTAAATTTAAGAAAAACTTCTGTAGTAAAAGTGTAAAGACATGAATAGGGATGTCTAAATTTAAGAAAAACTATAAATTTAATAGAATGAAGAGAAGAAAGGTATAGAGGGGTTCTAAATGTATTTGTAATGTTTTATATTTTAACCTGGCCTGTGGGTTCACGGGTGTGCTATTCTTTGCACTTTTGATATATTTTGTGAAATATTTTTAAGGCAAGATCAAGAAAAGTTAGCTTTATGAATTAGAAACTTTGTTCAGAATATTATTGTTGTGTTTGAAATTTGATCTGTAAACAATAACCTTTCATGTCCAGAATACCACACAAATTGAGGTATTCAGTTGGTAAAATTCCAGATACATTGGAATAATAATGCTCAATTTTAAACTGTATTTTTGCTTACATTTTTAATAAGAGAATATAAAGCACAATTGGAGAAACTGGGAATTGTAGCACTTAAATAGCTATCCTTCCTGAATGACTACAAAAAAAAAAAAAAAAGGGTTATCTCAAACTTATGGACCACATATGGATCTTACATATAGCGATATTTTATTAATAGCATGTTCCCCTTACTTAACGGCCCTAACATATTCCACGTGAAACAGTGAGGTGAACAGTGTTCACCCTATCTGTGAACAAAATAGTAGAATACGAATGATGACAGATAGCAAACATTTATTGCTCTATGTACCAGGCACTGTGCAGAACACTCTATGCATGATTATCTCATGTAATCTTCACAATATCCCTTGAAAGTAGGTAACCATTATTATCCAAATTTTATAAGAAACTGAGGTAACATGCCCAAGATTGTCTAACCAGTGAGCAGTACTGGGAGCCAAAATTTGATTTCAGGTTGTCTAGATTAAGAAATACTGCATTATGTTACCTCTTTATGGATTATACTTGTAGTACCTTAATAAAATTTCAAGGCCAGCCCCATTTTCAAGTATTTTGCACCACTGTCCTATATATACCCTCAATGTTTTCACACCATTTGTTCTGATTTAGGGGGTTAGTAAATATGGTCACCATGGGTACTATGGAAAAAGGACCCAGGAGACCTGGTCTCATTCTCAACTGCCATTAGCTTGAGCAGTTTGAGACAAATCTCTGGGCCTTATTTCTTCAAGAGAGAATACTAGATGATATTCCTTGAGGTCCTTCTCAACTCCAAGAGAGAAAAAAACAACACTTTAAAAGGTACCCACAGCTAGTGACATCAACATCATAATAGTAAGAAGACTCCTTTGTTTCTTACCTCAAATTTATAAGTCAGACAATGATAACAAAAGATCTCCTGCTCAATACACGAATATGCCTTTAGGATCCATGCATTGGAACACCTGAAGCATTATTTACAATAGCCAAGACACAGAAATTCTGTGTTTTTGACAGACGATTAGATAAAGAAGATATGGTACATATATACAGTGGAATACTACTCAGCCATAAAAAGATGAACTATTGCCATCTGCGACAACATGGATGGATCTTGAGATATTATACCTAGTGAAATAAGTCAGAGGAAAAGCACAGGAACTGATTTTATTCACATGTGGGATATAAAACAAAAAGCGACAAATGAACAAACAAAAACTTATAGATATGGACAACAGAATGGCAGTTACTAGAGGAGTGGGGAGAGAACAAAATGGGTAAAGGGAGACAAATATATGATTTTGGAAGGAGACCAGACTTCAGCTGTGAGCACACAATAGAGTATACAGATATTGTATTATAAAGTTGGACACCTGAAATTTATGTAATGTTATTAACCAATGTTACCTCAATAAATTTAATTTTTAAATTAAATTTTAAAAAAGATACCCACAATATCAATTCAATACTAGAGAAAGAAAAAATTTTAAAGTAAAAGTGAATCAGCTGTGAGCACACAATAGAGTATACAGATATTGTATTATAAAGTTGGACACCTGAAATTTATGTAATGTTATTAACCAATGTTACCCCAATAAATTTAATTTTTAAATTAAATTTTAAAAAAGATACCCACAATATCAATTCAATACTAGAGAAAGAAAAAATTTTAAAGTAAAAGTGAATTAGCATTGTGTATTTAATTAATTTTGGTGTTTAAAAACTTTTTATACAAAGACTTAGGGCTATAAAACTTGGAAAATACTTAAATGCCTCTAAAAATGTCTATGAACTAGTTTATCAAATAGTTTTATATAAGAAAAAAGTCAAAATAATTTTTCCTGAATTGCTGTGCACATAATACTCCTTTCTTTTCTTAAATTTTTAGAAAATTGGGCATGAAACAATACCTAAACCTGCTTCTTGGCAAGGCATCAGGACAGAGCTATTGCTGAGAGTTTGATTTATAGAGAAATCATGGTTCGACTGACCTTGGATCTCATTGCCAAAAACAGCAATCTTAAACCCCGAAAAGAAGAAACCACTTCACAGTACCTAAAGAAAATAACTCATATAAATTTTTCAGATAGAAATATAGATGCAATTGTAAGAACTCTGAAATTATTTCTTATTTTTATATAATCAACTATGTAAATTTAGAAATTGGGTGTCAGGGCATACCTTTTTAACTATATTTTTATTATACTTATTAACTCTATTTTCATTAGCTAGCTTTATATTATATTTGATTTTAATTTCCTGCTTGTGATGTTAAACTTATTAATATCAAGTCTCTATAAAATATACCATTGCGACTGTTAAATAAATGTGTTTATAGATGTTCCTCTAAAATACTCTTTAGTGTAGCAAACAAGATTTAAAGGTATATGTTGGAAAATAATTTCAAAGATAATTACTTATATATAATGACAGAACCTTGGAATATGAATTTTTTAACATATCAAAATATTAGGAATTAAATATGTAAATACTATATTTCATAACTTTAACAGTGAAATCTTTTTTTGCACATAATTTAACTGGTTAGATAAATGTGGGTTATAATCTGTCAGTTATATTAGACAATATTGTTTACTTGGATATAATCTGAAACGACATTTTCTCTGTGTTAAGCCAATTCTTGATGTTAATTTTGGAAACTTTAAAGGCAACAATAATCCATTTAAGCCATTTGTATTGGTATCAATTTCTATAGTAAAATGCTCAAGACTATAGATGAGAGAAAAATTCTCAGAAACATATAAGCTACCTGAGGCCATCTGTATTGGTATCAATTTCTACAGTAAAATGCTCAAGACTATAGATGGGAGAAAATTCTCAGAAACATATAAGCTACATGAGGGCAGGGGTCATCTCTATTTTGTTCACATCACCCTAAATCCCTCCATCCAATACTGTACCTGACTCATATTTAGTGCTTAATAAATGTTTGTTGAATGAATGAATGAATGAATGAACACTAAAGCCCCAGTCAAAACTGTCAATAAAGATAGTTGGGGTTTTTTTGCAGAGACCCTACCCAGCTCCCATTCTATATCTCTTTCCAGTTTCTTGGTGAGCCTTCCTCTCATGAATCCAATTGCCAAAAACTCATATTTCTCTTTTGTGGCCTAAAGCTCTCTACTTCATCACATCATGTACCAGCTGCTTTCTCCTGAGCCTCCATTTAAGATTCTTTGGCTCCTCAAAAATCAATGCTCCTTCAGTGTAGATGGCCTTTGTTGGAGGAAAGCAAACTGATGGAAAGTAATTCACACTAACATAAGAATAATTTGTAAACTTGAAGTTCCCAAGATGTGGTTGTATTTTAAAAGATCTTACTTAATGAAAGCTGAGATACTTTTGAGCAAAACTTCACTCTATCTCTTGCCTACTTAGTCTAGGCTGACTCTACCACCACACAAGAAATGACAGCCTTTTAGAATTATTAAATTATTTTATCTTAAAGGGAATTGGTGTTCATTTGTATAAAATACAGATAAAAGAAAGAGATTGACTTGTAATTCTAGCATGCAGAAAAAATCACTATTAACATGTAGGTAATGTCCTTCCAGTCTTTTTTCTAGGCATATATTCACAACAGTGGGTCACTGAAAATACTGTGCTCATTTTATTATGAGATCTACAAGATATTACTAAAGAAACTAAAGGATATTTAATGGTTATATGGTATTCTATTTGATAACATATTTATTAATGTTTATTAATACAATGTTTATTAATACATTGTTCTTGAATATCTAGATGACTTCCAATTTTCAGTATTATGAATCTCAACAGTTTACTTCCAATCCTACAGAGAGATTAAGCCCTGATTTATACTGTTGGAGGAATAATTTATTAAATGCTTCAACTTCCAGAGGAGCCTGCTTCCAAGAAAAATCTTTTCCTTGGAAAAGATTTCATGCACTGGGAAAATGTTTCTTAATAAATGCAATTTTATTGATACAGTTACAGAATACTGAAACCTAGAACTAATTTTGTAATCATTCTAGTCTTGTTTGGACTATGCTAAGAACAAAGAAATACTGTTCTTTTATATCAACCTTAAGGACATTTACAGAATGATTAAGTGAAAACTTTTTTAAAAATAAACTAAGTTTTCAGGAGAATTAATTTAAATATGACTTGTTTTTGTTTTCCTTTCAGGATAACCTCTCTCTTTGCAAAAATCTTAGCGTCTTATATTTGTATGATAACCGTATCAGTCAAATCACTAACTTGAATTTTGCCACAAATCTGACCCACCTGTACCTACAAAACAATTATATTTCATGTATAGAGAACCTCAGGTCATTAAAGAAACTGGAAAAACTGTAAGTGCTTTTTTTAAGTAATGTAATTGCCATCATTACAGTAATATTTTTGCATGGAGGTATTTCTATTATCTGCAGTTTTATGGAACAGGCCTCAATCTTTATTCTTTTAGTATTATAAGTACAAAAGAAATTGCTTCAAATGTAATATCCAACATTCTATATTTTAGTAGGCCGGGTATACTTTCCTTTTGCAGCAGGGCAGGTTGTCTTAAAGGCTTATAGGAATATCCAAAAACATCCTTATGTAGCAGGCTTAACTGGTGAAAAAAGTTCCATGGAACCCAAATGAGTTCTGTGCCTTTCAGAATCATACATCTCAAAAGAGCAGGGTCATAGAACTGATAATGCTGATGTAGATTTTATTGTAAAAAGGCATTTACTGCCTATAATGATTTAAATTAAACTATGAAGACTGGTAGATCCAATTTCCCCAGACCGAGTGAGGTGGGAAGTGCTTATTAAAAATGCAGTTTGCTGGGGACCAACTCAGAGAGCCAAATCGGAACCTCTAGGAGTTAAGCCCACAAATCTTCATTTTCAAACCTGCAACCCAGGTGATTATTCTGTACTCCAACATATGAAGAGCACTGATAGTTTAATAAAGATTATTCCAATTCTCTCAAAAAAAAAAAAAACCTGAACTTAATTCTTAGACTAAACTATGTGAAAGAATCATACAGATAAACCTTTCATTGATTCAATATAAAGAAAACACTCTGCATGTATAATTTTCACACAGCTTAACAATTTTGTAATTATCATGTTTACAGACCACAATGTTCTCAGAATGTCTATTTAAAATTACATCTTATGTTTTACAGGTATTTGGGAGGCAACTACATTGCCGTCATAGAAGGTTTAGAGGGATTAGAAGGACTAAGAGAGCTTCATGTTGAGAGTCAGAGGCTTCCCCTTGGAGAAAAGCTTCTGTTTGATCCAAGAACTCTTCATTCTCTGGCAGTAAGGCCACATTTTGAGTATTTTGACATAGCATATAGTGCTTGACAGTTAAAATGGAACAGGAAAGTGGTGAAAGTGTATTTGGACATTGTACATACTCTGCATGTTTATATAGCAAATTGAGAGTTTATCTGAGGGCTAAAACTAGTTTTTCCAACATAATTGCTCAGAGACTCAGTAGCTATAAAGTGGGGATAATACCTGACTTAGGGCAACTGGAAAGATCAAAAGAAGGATGTTAAAAGGTTATGGAAACTTTGAAGTTCTAACACAGATGTTAACTCATTCATAATTTGGACTTTGGTGATTATCATGACTAGAATTTTTAAATTTTAGGAAAAAGCCTAAGGAAAGAGACGTGCACAATTATTTGGCAGATTTTAAACAACCTACAGAATCATTACAATGATAAGTCACTTTCCTGCTGGATTCTGATTTGACTGTCGGTTGCAATGCATACAGCTTTGCCTCACCAGAAGCAGGTAGATCTGGAAGCACTGGATTTGATGCTTCAGGAGTTACCTGACAACCAGTGACACATCACATGGAGCTGTCACAATGACTTGAGAAGCCAGAGGGAGCCATGGAGGCTTTGCTAATCCTCAGGGTTTGTTAGGATACACTACCTTCAATTCTGGGCAAGGGAAGGAAATGGAAATATCATTGGTTTTATTTATGGAGGGCTTAGAAATGGAGGACTATAAGGTTTGAACCAAATGCATAACATTTAAAGAACAGTGCTTTAAGTTGGAAAAGAAAGAAGTGACCTGATTTCTAGCCTACCCCTTTTATTCTCCCCATAGAATCTACCTCACCTGATCCAAGCAGACTGACGCCACTGTGGGGATGGCTAGTTTACTACAAAAAGCCACTGAAAATATTTTTGCTTACTCAATTTTTGCTTATATTCAAGCAGATTCTGAAATTCTAAATATAAGGCATAATTTTTCAAGCTTTAAGTCTTAAAAAGTGTTGGGAAGTGTCTTCTATGTATGTCAGCTGTGTGTGGATGCCTACATGGGTAGGCACCATCTTGGCAGAGATTCCTGGGCCTTAGATTTTAAGATGGCTTTGATTTAGTGTTGCTCTATTATATAAATTTTGTCCTTATTAATACTTAATGTTGAAATTCTTGTTAATTAATTATTACTCTAAGTGGTTTCTGAATGTATGGATTGTCAAGAAAAAATTATATAAAGAGATAAAGATAAAAACAAACACCAGATATTCTTTCATGGTTAATGTTTCTTATTTAGAAAAACTAAGATAAAAATAATTTCTTCCTATGTAAGTACAAATCTTAGCAAAATTAAACACAAAAGGAAATTTGCTTAAGCTGAAATTAGCATATTTTCTAAATTATGTTATCATTTGTTTATTGGGGCATCTTCTTTTTTACTTCTTGATTCTTGGCTTCTTTTTGCTATAAATTTCTCTTATACCCTGATCAAACTTATGAAAAATAGTAAGTTATCTCACAATTACTATAGTTTTAAAAGTTCCATCTGAAAAAAATATGACATAGAAACAGAATATCCATGGCTTTTTGTTTTCTTGCTTAAAGAGTAAAACAGCCTGAACCGATAAATTTAAATATTTCACAGATTAGGATTTCTGGTTCCTATCTAAGGTTTTAATCAGACTATTTTCTAATACTAATTATTTCCTTACAGAAATCTCTCTCTATATTGAACATCAGCAATAATAATATTGATGACATAAGAGACTTAGAAATACTGGAAAATCTTAATCAGCTTATCGCAGTTGACAACCAACTTCTGCATGTGAAGGTAGTGTAAAGAAAAATTAATTGAAAAATATTTACATGAAATTGTAATTGAAATAGCCGTAAAATGTGTTACTTTAAAAACTGTTCTGGATTTGGTAAAACTAGTTTATGAATCTCTACTTCTTAATGTATTATTTGCATATTTCTGCCTCCTTGGCTAGTTTTCTCCTCCATACCCCCGTGCCTCCATCCCTCAGCAACAGAAAAAAGTTTCTGTGAGAAGGAAGCATATGCTTTTTCCTGTTTTATTTTTCCATCAAATGTTTCCCTTTAGAGACTAGATTTTTTGCCTATTAACTCTGATCTCCCAACGAATGAGTTTCTAGTAACTGTGACTAGACTTGAACTCTCTCCTGGGCTGCTCCTTCTTAGGGAAACACCTTGATCTTGAACTTGCTCTAATTTGCGCTGGCTGTGTTCATGTCATGTTCTATCATATCATGCCATATTCATTCATTCAAATATGTATTAGGCACCTACATATTTGTCAAGCATTGTACTACTTGGTGTAGAACAGAGGAAAGAAAGATACAGTCCCAGTGCTCAAAAAACTGTAGTCAACAAGTAACAAGACAACAATGTAATTCTGTTTTTGTAAGTATGACGGTAGCACTAACTCAGCCTGGGGCTAAAGAAAGCTTCCTAGAAACAGTCATCCATGAGCTGAGCCATCGCCATGACTTCACAGTTTCTGGTTTGGCACTGTGGTAGAATTTATTTAAGTGGGACCCAAAGAATTGGCTTCTTTCTCCCATAAACAGAGGTCTTATTTTCAAAACTACTTCCAAACAGCTATCTACTGACCCTAAAAAAGTTACCCCTGGTCTTGTTTGCAAATTCAGACCTATTACCTGGCTCATCCCATAACTACTGTAAACAGTAGATGAATATGAAAATAAGTATTATATGTATTCCACTATAAATGAATTTCTCAAAATATCTAAAATGCTATTGAACGATCAGGGTGGATGTTTAAAATAAAAAGACCAATAAGAAAGCATGATTCAGTGAATTGTTTCAACTTACATCATGAAGGATGTAAGGAGTTCATGGTGTTAATTCTTCATTCAAAAATATTTTTAATTTTAGAGTGTTCTATATACTTTTTTCCATTGGGCATTTGTGTTCATCAGATTTAACTTTCCTATGATTTTGCAGTATTTGCCTCAATATTATAATTTTGTGATAGATGGGTAGTCTTCTATCAGATATATTATATGGATAGTATAGGATTAAAGCCTGGAGTCTTTAATTAAGTAGAGAAGACCTGGGCTGTGCACAGTGTCCCACATTTGTCCCATGGGAAATCAGAACAGAGTGGCCAAGCACAGAAGCTCACCTTTCCTGGGGAGAGAATGGTAGACAATTCCAGTGTCCCAAATTGGCATCAATCTTAAATTCAAGCTGAGTATTTTCCCTAAAGGTTTTTGTAAGCCCAGGTTCTAAACACGAAGCTTGGCAAATAAATATTCAGTAAATATATGAGTATATCTTCAAAGATCTGGTTAGTTGTTAATTATCAGAATTACTAAGATTCATTTCCATTATTGTTATTACTTTTAAAGTCTTATTCTACTGGATAAAAATACTAGCATCCAAATGATCCCAAAGGAAGTTTTTCTCAATGACATTAAGACCAAGCTATTTTGCCTACAATGATTATTCATAGGCCATGTTAATAATGTATAACCAGGATAAATGTATAACCAAATAAATATCTTTATTACTGTTGATTACTCACTCTAATGGCCAATATTTAAATAACCAAATCCTTATTATTTAAGACTTAATTCTGTGCCACCCCAATATCTAAATAACCAAATCCTTATTTTTTAAGACTTAATTCTAATTCTGTGCCACCTCCCTTGTGTAGCTTTTCCTGAACCTCTCCATCAAATTAATCTATTTAAATATACCTATTATGTGTGCCAGGCACTGTTCTAGACCCTTAGAGAAACATATTCTAGGCACTGGGGATACCATGATAAATAAGGCAGACAAGGTCTCTGCCCTCAAGTAGCTTACATTACAGGGGAGGGAATGGTCAGTAAAATAAATAAGCAGAAAGGTTGTGAAAGGTGCTATGAAAGAATTAAGTAGAAGGACAGAATGGAAAAAATCAGGTTATCAAGAAAGGCCACTGAGCAAATGACATTAATGCTAAGATCTAAAGGATGAGAAAGAAATCTGTGCAAGACCAAGGGAAAGAACATGCCAGGCATAGGGAACAACAGATACAAAGGTTCTTCACACTACATATAAAGGTATATAAAAGTTAAAAGTGAAATGATGGGAAAATATATACAATACAAACACAAATAACAAAATAAAAAACTTGAGTGGCTATATTAACATACAACAAAATAGACTTCAGGACAGGAAATATTACCAGAGATAGATCAGGAAAATTTCATAATGATAAAAAGTACCAGTTCATCAAGAAAACATAACAATCCTCAATATTTCTGCACCAAATAACACCTACAAAATGCATGAAGCAAAGTGACAGAAGTAAAAGGAGAAATAGACAAACCCATAATTATAACAAATATTTCAACATTCTCCTCTAAGTAGTTAATAAAATAAGTCGATGGTAGATCAGTAAGGTTATAAAAAACTGGTACAACACAGGCAACCAAATTGATCTAATTGATTCTTAAATAACATTCCACCTAACAACATTTGGAATGATCACCAAAATAGTCCATATTCTGGGCCACAAAGCAAGCCTCAGTATGTTGTCTGCCACAAAGGAATTAAATTAGAAAAGAATGAAGGAAAGATGTCTTTAAAAATTTTGAAATATTTGGAAATTAAAAACATACTTTTTAGTAACTTGTGGGTCAAACGAAATATTACAAGGGAAATTAGAAAATAATTGGACTGAGTAAAAATGAAAATGAAACATTTGAAAATTGGTGTGATGCAGTAACAGAGTATTTAGAAATTTATAGCTTTCACTGCTTATATTAGATAAGGAAAATGATCTAAGCTTCCACCTTAAGAAGCAAGAAAAATAAATGCAAATTAAATTCAAACAGAAGGAAATAATAAAGATAACAGCAGAAATTAATGAAATAGAAATATAGACAACTAATACAGAAAAATCAATGAAGCCAAAAGCCAATTCTTTGAAATTACAAACAAAAGTAAAAATTCTAGGTAGGATGATCAAGAAAACAAAGAGAGAAGACATAAATTAATAATATCAGAAATGAGAAAAGGTATCATTACATTTAAAAGGATAATACAGGAATGTTGTAAAGAACATTTTAAATAAATACCATTTATAATTCACATCAAGACACATGAAATACCTAGGGATAAATTTTAAAATATGTGCAAGAGCTTTACAATTAAAACTACAAAACACTGTTGGGAGAAATTAAAGAAGACCTAAATAAATGGAGAGAGATACCATTTTCATGGATTGGAAGACTATATTCTGAAAGCGCTAATTCTTTCCAAATTAATCTACACATTCAACACAATTTCAATCAAAATCCCAGCAGATTTTTTAAAAGAAATTGACAAGCTAATTCTAAAATTTATATGATTCTGCAAAAGACCTAAATACCAAAACGATATCACTAAAAAGAATAATGTTTGAGAACTTTACCTGATTTCATGATTTTAATGTTACAATAATTAAGACAGTGTGGTATTGGCATAGGATGGACACACAGATCAAGGAAACAGATTAGAGAGTTCATCAATAAATCTGTACGTAAGTTCAATTGGTTATTTTATAGAAGTGCCAAGATGATTCAATGAGGAGAAAATAATCTTTCAACAGATGCTGGTGGACTAACTGGATATCGAAATAGAAAAAGTGAGCCTTCACCTTTCATACCATATAAAAAATTTTACTCAAAATGGATCATATCAAAATTTAACTGCTAAAATATAAAACTTTTAGGAAAAAATAGATTAGACAGAGTTCAAAATTTAAAACTTTCACTCTTTGAAAGACATCATTAATGAAATGGTAAATCACAGACTAAGAGAAAATATTAGCTATCATGTATCTGACAGTTTTTATCCAGAACACATAAAGAACACTAACAACTCTATATAAGAAGATGAACAACACATTAAAAAATGGGCTAAAGATTTCAACAGAAACTTTACAGAAGAACATATGATAATGGTCAAAAGACACAAGAAAATGTGCTC
>NW_011888880.1:3189803-3216064 GCF_000151845.1 Pteropus vampyrus | reverse complement strand
CAAAGTGACAGAAGTAAAAGGAGAAATAGACAAACCCATAATTATAACAAATATTTCAACATTCTCCTCTAAGTAGTTAATAAAATAAGTCGATGGTAGATCAGTAAGGTTATAAAAAACTGGTACAACACAGGCAACCAAATTGATCTAATTGATTCTTAAATAACATTCCACCTAACAACATTTGGAATGATCACCAAAATAGTCCATATTCTGGGCCACAAAGCAAGCCTCAGTATGTTGTCTGCCACAAAGGAATTAAATTAGAAAAGAATGAAGGAAAGATGTCTTTAAAAATTTTGAAATATTTGGAAATTAAAAACATACTTTTTAGTAACTTGTGGGTCAAACGAAATATTACAAGGGAAATTAGAAAATAATTGGACTGAGTAAAAATGAAAATGAAACATTTGAAAATTGGTGTGATGCAGTAACAGAGTATTTAGAAATTTATAGCTTTCACTGCTTATATTAGATAAGGAAAATGATCTAAGCTTCCACCTTAAGAAGCAAGAAAAATAAATGCAAATTAAATTCAAACAGAAGGAAATAATAAAGATAACAGCAGAAATTAATGAAATAGAAATATAGACAACTAATACAGAAAAATCAATGAAGCCAAAAGCCAATTCTTTGAAATTACAAACAAAAGTAAAAATTCTAGGTAGGATGATCAAGAAAACAAAGAGAGAAGACATAAATTAATAATATCAGAAATGAGAAAAGGTATCATTACATTTAAAAGGATAATACAGGAATGTTGTAAAGAACATTTTAAATAAATACCATTTATAATTCACATCAAGACACATGAAATACCTAGGGATAAATTTTAAAATATGTGCAAGAGCTTTACAATTAAAACTACAAAACACTGTTGGGAGAAATTAAAGAAGACCTAAATAAATGGAGAGAGATACCATTTTCATGGATTGGAAGACTATATTCTGAAAGCGCTAATTCTTTCCAAATTAATCTACACATTCAACACAATTTCAATCAAAATCCCAGCAGATTTTTTAAAAGAAATTGACAAGCTAATTCTAAAATTTATATGATTCTGCAAAAGACCTAAATACCAAAACGATATCACTAAAAAGAATAATGTTTGAGAACTTTACCTGATTTCATGATTTTAATGTTACAATAATTAAGACAGTGTGGTATTGGCATAGGATGGACACACAGATCAAGGAAACAGATTAGAGAGTTCATCAATAAATCTGTACGTAAGTTCAATTGGTTATTTTATAGAAGTGCCAAGATGATTCAATGAGGAGAAAATAATCTTTCAACAGATGCTGGTGGACTAACTGGATATCGAAATAGAAAAAGTGAGCCTTCACCTTTCATACCATATAAAAAATTTTACTCAAAATGGATCATATCAAAATTTAACTGCTAAAATATAAAACTTTTAGGAAAAAATAGATTAGACAGAGTTCAAAATTTAAAACTTTCACTCTTTGAAAGACATCATTAATGAAATGGTAAATCACAGACTAAGAGAAAATATTAGCTATCATGTATCTGACAGTTTTTATCCAGAACACATAAAGAACACTAACAACTCTATATAAGAAGATGAACAACACATTAAAAAATGGGCTAAAGATTTCAACAGAAACTTTACAGAAGAACATATGATAATGGTCAAAAGACACAAGAAAATGTGCTCGGTATCATTATTCATCAGGGAAATGCAAATAATACAGAAATGTGACACCACTACATACCCACTAGGATGGCTAAAATTAAAGAAACTGACAATATCAATTTTTGACGAGACTGGGGAGTAACTGGAACTCTCACTCATTGCTGAGGAAATTTTTTTTTTTTACCACCTACAGTACCTGGTCTTCCTAGGTGGTCTCCCATCCAAGTACTAACCAGGGCCAACCCTGCTTAGCTTCCGAGATCAGATGAGATTGAGTATGTTCAAGGTGGCATGGCTGTAGACTTACTGAGGAAATTTAAAATGGTATGACCTCTTTGGAAAACAGTGTGACAGTTTCTTATAAAGTTAAATATAGAGTTACTATATGACTTAGCAATCACATTCCTAGATATTTACCCAAGTGAAATGAAAACCTATGTTCATACAAATACCTGTATGCAAATCTTTATACAGTAACTTTATTTGTGATTTTAGAAACAACCAAGTTTCCCTCAAATGGAGAATGGATGGATACACTGTATTCCATGAAATGGAATATCATTCAGCAATAAAAAGGAATGAACTACTGATGTGCACAACTGCATGGACAAACTTAAAAAACATGATACTGAGCAAAAAAAGCCAGACAAAGTATATGCTATATGAGTCTATTTATGGGAAACTCCTGAAAAGTAAAAAATGCATGTAGTAAGAGCAAATCCAGTGGCTGCTTGATGGGAGTGCAAAGAGGTTGACTAGAAAGGGCCATGAGTGAATCTTCTGTGATAATGAAAACATTGTCTTGATTGTGGTGTTTGTGATATCAATGTATATGGTTTGGTCATTTAAATGGATATATTTTGTTATATGTAAATTATAACTCAATAAATTTTAAAATACTATTAGAAAAAATTTCAAAACCAAAGAACATGAGTTTCCAAATTGAAACTGTCTCCCCAATCCGGCACAGTGGATGAAAACTGACCCATGCCCAGATAGATGATCCTTAAAAATTTTTTGGACACCAGGAGTAAAGAGCTCCTAAAGACTTCTACAGAGAAAAAGAGGATACAAAGAATCAAAAATCAAAATGGAATCAGAATTATCAGACCTTTCAATCTGAAAGAAAGTAGAGCAATGTCTTCAAAATTTTGAGGTAAAAATGTTCCCAATCTAGAATTATATACTCAATTTTTTCAATTATTACATATAAAACATTTTTAAACATGAATGCTCTCAAAAAAATTTATGCCCCACATGCCCTTTCTCAGGAAGCCCTTGGAAAATGTGTACTACCTAGAGAGAAGAGAAATCAAAGAAAAGGGAAGACATGGTATCTAGAAACAAGAGAAAAGTTAAGAAATTTCCCAGAATGAATTTGAAGGAAATGTGAAGTGAAGTCCTAGGACAGCATCTACCTAGGACAGCATAGCCTTGCCTGCAGCGGACTGAATTGGTGATAAATACCAAGAAAATAAATAACCAGCCAATTTTTAACTCTAGGGTAAATAAAATGCAATCATAGTGCATTATGTGGTTTAGCGCTGAACAATATTTAAGTAAGCTTAATAATAATATAGTCAATGAATATTAATCTGATTAACAATTTTAGTATAACTATTGATACGATGGAGAAAGGGAAGTATAATAGGGGTTGCAGTAGTACTTATGGAAATTAAGTCATCATCTTCTATAGTAGGAATTCATTAGATAAGTATCTAAGATTTAAAAATCAATAAACAGCAGTTGCCATATAGCAGTGTGGAAGTGTATACAGAAATAGCTGAAGAAGTTGAAAGTGGTTTTGCTATAAGCCCTAAGGTACTCTTTTTAAGTTTTGTTATATACTTTATGGTCTTATTTGATTTTTTAACTGTGTTGATAGCTTTGCTTCAATTTTTAAATATCTAATTTAAAAAAGAGTGATTGTTTGGTTAGGAACAACTGGTTAATATAATTCTGTTATCGTATTATCATCATATCCCCTGTTAGAGCAAAGAATTTTTGTTGATTTCAGGATTCCCTAGAGCTCAGCCCAGTGCCTGATACACAGTAGGCACCTACTACATTTTTATAGAATGAATAAATACAGGAACAGTAAAAATTATTCAACTATATGGGAAAGGCATGCAAACCATTCAGCCACTTCCAGAGGCTGGGAATATGTTATGCCAAGAGCTGCTTCTCCCTCCCATAGAGAGGAGACATTCAGGGAGTGCAGCTGAAATATCAAGTTCTTTTACTTCCAGCAATAATACCCAACAATTAAAAATGCCTAGACACAGCTTCTTGGAAGTCTGAATATAGAGTTGCCTGGGATTCACTTGAAATGTGCTTTTGTGGTCTATTTTAAATCATCGTCTGAAGGCTTAACCAAAGGACATGTTGAAATTCGGCATCAGAATACTAACTTGCTTCTCTGTGTGTATTCTTGGGGTCAGATCTCCATCTTCTGGCTTTAATTTTACATTCTTTATGCTCATTGATTGAAGTTGCCCAAAGGCTGCTGACATCAAACCCTGTGCCACAGGAGAGAAGGCTCAACACGCCATACATAAGGTCACTGACATCCATCCTAAGAGTCTTCAGCAACAGACAGCTTTGTGCCATGGGGGAAAAGAAGAGGACATCATTAGAGAATCCTAACATAACCACTATAATTAGCCAAGGTTTTTAGCACTAGAGCAGCTGCTTTGATAGGGACGACCATAGGTTCCGTGAATGCGCCTACAGGAAATATATGAAATAAGATAAAAATGAAAAAGTAATGGTGCCTTAGGATGGTTAAATAACTTTGAATCTTCCAATCAAGATTCTAGTTTGAGCAGTGAGAAAGAAATTTGAGAATAATTAAAAGGAACACATGTAACAAGGAAAAGTACTACCATGGCAACTGAAATCCTGGAGTTCTGTGAAAGGAATAGGAAAAAGAGAATTGGGTCACTGGGAAGTACAGACATTCCCAAATGAGGCCCATGCCCTAGCCTACTGAGGGTCCTAGACCCCCAGGGCAGTGGTTACATTAGAGGCGGAGGCACAGAATATGGACCTAGAAGAAGCTGGTTGGCCGAATGGCTTCAGTCTTTCCTGCTACTTGGGATTTCATTTCCTTCCTTCACGCTTCCACAGCTGCCAAGGACACTTTCCCCCAAGATCCTCTAACCCTACCCTCATCTCATCTCTCCTATTCTAGTCCAAAGCTGGTCCCAGGCTGAGACTTGGGGCAGAGGAGGGGGAGGTGAGGGTAAGAGAGGATTAGAGGAGGAAGTAGAGGAAGACAAATCCTATTTTTCTTCTCTCTTTCCATGTCTGTGGCTCCTCTAAACAGCAAAATTTTCAAAACGGTTCCATATAATTTCTCCTTTATAATTCCTGCCCTGCTTCTAAACTCAGATCCATTCATTCACGCATGCATTCATTCATTTCGTCTTGTCCATTCATTCAAAACACCACCATGTGGCAGCACTTGCTAGACACTGGGGGAGACAATAATGAGCAAAAGGACAGACATGGTCCTTGGCCTCAAAGAGCTCTTAGCATTGAGAAGAGAAACATTAAGCACATAATAACCCCAAAACAAATGTAAAATTGCACCAATGGCAAGTACTACAAAGTAGAAATTTGTGGCTCGAGAGCCTATAACACAGGTATTGCTCAGCCAAGCCCTGAGAGAACAGAAGCACTTACCAGTAAAGACAACAGCATGTGCAAAGGCTCTGGGGCAGGTGAGAGCATGGCAAAGATGAGGGACAGGAAGCAGGAAGAGTGAAAGTACGACACCGTGCACATAGAGACTGGTGGGGAGAAGGTGCATAGGTCACGATAGAGAGTTTTGTCTTTATTCTAAGAACAATGGGAAGCCACTGAAGGTATTTAAGCCAGGCTGAAGTAATTATAGATTAGCATTTTGAAAAGTTCAGCATGACTACAATGTGGATAATAGATTGGAAGAGGCCAGGCCAATTAGAAAGTGAGAGATGGTGGAAACCTGAATAGGACTGGTGTGGAAATGAAGTGGGTAGACAGACTGAATTGCTGTCTAGGAAGTAAAGTGGACAGGACTTGGTGGTGATGTAAGGAGTGCGGGGAAGTCAAGAATGGTTCCCTGACTTCTGCCTTGCACAATGGAAAATAAGGAACTCAAGAGTCAAGTTTGGGAGAGATGGAGAGAAGATCATGAGTTTTGGTCATACAGAGTTTTGGTCATATAGAGTTTAAAGTATCTTTGAAATGTTCCAGAGAAAATACCAAGTAGACAATTGGATACATAAAGCCGGAGCTCAGGGGGCAGAAGAATGTGGGAGTCTTCAGCATACTGGTTAAGTGGTCACTGAAACTGCCATTGTGTATGAAATCGCCTAGGTATGAGAATAGAGAGCATGTAATGAAATGCTCAACATGGCATCTTGCAGAATCTGGTTTTCCTCATGTATAGATGACTCTTCCTTCCTTAGTGTAATAGATGTTTTGCTATTGTCATCAATGTGGTCATTCTTTTTCTGCGAAGGGTCTACATGTAAATGGAGAATGTGGTGGGTTAAAGGAGAAAAACGTTTTTCTAGCCATGATTTTACATTCCACTGTAGTCCAGGGAAGGAAAACAAACACTGTTTAAAAGGAATAAATGTAGATTACAGAAAAAGCAGCAAGCGAATTGATGCCTGATGGTCTGCCACAGGGACACCTGCTCCTGCTCCCCAGAGGAAGCTCGGGAACCATGGTGATGCATTATGGGGAGGTTTCATAGCACTGTCACCACACAGATATTCTTTGGGCTTTATCTCAATTAAATAGGTATTTTTATGGGCTGACTCATGCAACATCCCACCAAGTATAGCACTGTTTTAATTTTATAAGATGTGTTCTTCATTCTCAAAAGCAACTTTTAGAAAACAGCTTGTTTACACATTAGGGATTCCTGTGGTCAGAGGGTTGTTAGTTGTAGGGTCAGAGATTCATGCAGGATCCAGGGAGCCAGAACAACATGGAATCACAAAGCCATAAAGGGAGTGGTCACTGGGTCAGATGCTCCAAAGAACTGAGACTGAGAAAGTTCAAAATTGGCAATGTGATAAGGAGATGAGAAATAAGGTTAGCAGGGCCTGTTCAGGAGCCCCAGGCTGCAGGTGTGCCCAGTGACTAAGGAAGCAAAGGCAGTGGCCTAGACTCTTGTTATGTCAAATGTGGCCCTAGGACCAGCTGCAGCAGCCTAAGAAATGCAGAATCTCAGCTTCTGCCCTAGACCTAACAAATCAAAACCTACGTTTAAACAAGATCCCTGGGTGATTCTTAAGCACATCAAGTTTGAGAAGCACTAGTCTGGACCACTCTTTGAAGAAATGCAGTGATAGAAGGGAAGAGACAGGATAAAAACTAGAAGAGAGAGACTGGAAATGGAAATGCAAAAGAAAGAAGATTCCAAGAGCAGGAGGCCAATGGCAGTGGGGAAGGGATTGAGAGAACCGATTAATTTGGGAAAAGAGGGAGGACCCTTTCTTTGTTGAAAAAAAAAATGGGAAAGAGGAATAGAATAGGAAGCGTGAGACCAAAGGCAGATAACTGAGAAAACTCTGTGGACGGGTAACCTAGTTCTCCCCAATAAAATTGGCAGCAAAGTCAACCCTTGAAGAGGAAGAAAAAGAGAGGTTTTAAGCCAAACAATACTCCATAGTTTAGAAATTCCTTTCTTTAACTCACAGGGCTCTCATTTAAATGACAGTTATTTTTGGTTAATATTTCTTTGAATTTTTTCCTGTAACTCCTTTAAATAGGTATGCAACAATGTATTAAAATATTACAAACTTTCAAGACCATTTACAATAAAATTTTTGCATCTCTCCAAGTAGCTTGATGAGCCATGAACTTCAATAGGGCCAACATTAAATAGCTGGCTGACGCTATTAAGTCAAATAAATATCATGGTTGCAAAAATGCATAAAAAGGAACAAAAATTTTTGCAATCTATATCTACAGTTTTTATGTCTACAAAGTTTGCTTAATCAATAAAATGATCTGAAAAGTTTATCTCACAGTCAGATATATTAGTGATTTACCTCATTGGTTTTCTGATGACCATTTATCATGAGGTAAAGCATCTTCAGAATGAATGGTGGAAATCAAAAATTTGACATGCTTGCCTCTTATATAAACTAAATATTTGATTTATAAGATACAAATGAACAAACCACTGTGGCCTGTCATGTTTTTCCAGTTTCTAATTTATTCAACCTCTGCTCAATATTGATCCTGACAAGGAGAGTAACCCAAAGATAAATTTATTCACTCTACAGTTTAGTCAGGAACAAGCCAAAAATTATAGATTTTCCCAGGCAGATGATGACAGGCAGTCAGAGAGATGACAAATGGCTGTCTTTAGAGTTAGTTAGGACAGTTGGACCAGACGTTTCCGATAAAGATTGGAGAATGCTGGTCAAATACAGGTTCATCAGTGGCTGTCATTAATTGCAGAGGGAGCACTGCCAGGGCTGCAGGCACCCATACAGGAGCTTGCACCAGCCCTACACGGGCAATAGAATTGGCTTCTCAGGACTCTGCAGCACTCCTCCAAGTGATAGCATGACATGATCATTTATCAAACAGAGACTATCCAGAAAAGTGTCTGTTCCCTTTAGTCATTTATTGAAGGGCAGGAAAGTGAAAGCATTTTATTAAAGACAGGAAGGCAATGAACAACCGGAGCGTATCCAAAGGGTAATCATATTTCAGTGCAGGATTAGTTTAGTCTTAAGTAAACACGCACTGGAGGGAGGATGTCGAGGGTCATTTATCAAATGAGAAACAATTAACAAAACTCTATAGGACTCTTTTTATCTGTATAAATTTAAAATTCTCTTTTGTTTTTATTACTTAACTTTAGGATGACAGGCATCGTGTTCAACACTGTACAAAAATGCAATGCACAATTCCTTCCTTAGAGGTTTTTAGACTAAGAGAAATACAGTTAAAATCTCACATAAAATAAGATAATTATGGCTGAATCAAACACTGTTAAACAAATACTGTGGAGAGAGCATAATCCAGGGCCCAAGATTGAGGGAAGAAGTTATAACTTTTTAAGATAGCTTTCTTATAAGTCAACTACATTCAGTGAGTCAGAAGCTTATTCTTCCTTAAACAATTTTTTGCTCTCTGTTGACCAAAATTAAGAGAAATAAAATAAGCTGAGAGGTGGGAGGACAGGCAAAGAGGCAGAGAATTAACACATTTATTATAACCTACTTTGTTCCAGGCATTTATATGCCATGGCGAGTAATCCTAATTATCCTTACTTTATAAACGAAGACACAGGCTTGCCTAAGGTCAAACAGTATGCAGCAGTGCTGGGAAGCTTGAGATTGCCTGCATTTTTAAAAATAATTCCTATTTTTCACATAAATTATTTGGATACTTCAAAGTCTAGCACAGAACTTAGCTGGACTTAGCAATTCAATAAATATTTTGTAGGCAGAACTAAAAATGCTTTTACCACTTTATGTAGGAAGACGTTGGCCTCAGGAAGATTAATCTACTGGGTACTCTGCAGTGGGTCCTAGACACCCATCTTTCCTTGTGATCACTCCCCAAAGACAGCATTTCTTCATGCAGATGCAGGTGCATATCTAAATATTCCAAATTGGTTATCTCCACAATATGACAGAATTTTGTGGGGATATGCAATATGTGGGAGGGAACTGTTGTCAAAACTTCATAGTATTAAAAAAAAAAAAAAAGATTTTCTAAAATCTAAAGAACAAATGTAATCTTATAAGATATTCTTCCCAAAATGGAAAAATGAAGTATCCAAGCAACAATAAACAGGGATCAAACAAAAAATAAGATGGAAGGTACAATTAGGTTAAATGGATATATAAGGCCTTTTGAAAGGTACCAAGCTTTGAAGGTGAGGAAAAGATAAAAGGGAATAAAAATACCAGGCAATGTATGTCAATTACTTTTTGCTTTGCAATCAAGAACATGTGTGAATTAATCTATAATTTGTATTTTCTAATTTTCCCTGATATGCTAGGGTAATTTCTGTCCTGGCTTGAGGAAAACAAATGGAAGACTCACAGGTGCTTGCCTGCTGCTACCTTCTGGAATTTTCATTAACTTTGTAATCCACTACCACCCCCATATTGTAAATAGCAACCCCCCCTAGATATGTACAAGATGACATATAGGGCAAGTGCTCTGAAAACCAGAAAGATCTTCACAGAATTAGTTATTATCAACATTTGTTACTTGAGCGACAAACATTTGCTGTAATGTTTTTGCCATATTAAAGGCAGTTTTCCTTTTCTTTTCCCCACCCCTTCCCCACCCCATGGCCATTAAATTTTTAAAAATCAATTGAAGGCTATAGAGTAGAAAAACAATTTTTACATTGCTTGTTTTGAGTAATTCATTACAGATTAAATGTATCTGATTTAAAATTAAAAACAGAATATCGGGGTACATATAAGAAATACTCCAAGTATATTTCACTTCCATTAAATATTAGCTAAAAAAAATACATATTTAAAAAATGAAGAGAGAAAGCAAGGAAAAGAATGACAAAAAGACAAGGCAATGGAGAAAGGGATAGTGATATTGGATGGGAAGAGAGAGAGAGAGAGAGAGAGAGAGGGAGAGAGAGAGAGAGGGAGGCGGGAAGGAGGGCAAACTGAGAGGGCTAGTTCTTAAATGCTATTAGTGTTCTTCTCACATTCTTGCAATGCCAATGGATGGCTTACTCACTACTCCTTAATTGCCTTAATCTGGAAACTTCCAAACTCCACTAAGAATAGGGCATCTTCTGCAGCGTGGGTGGCCAAAGGGGCAAAAGTGTTTTCTGAGCTGCAGTTTGGGTCCAGTGTGACAGAGAATTGTTCTGTGGCTCCCAAATCAGGACTTCATGTTTTGCCTTCTCTTTAGCCCTCTCTATTATTAGTATAGACCATTGAATCAAAAATATATATATACTTATCTATGGTACACTTTCTAAGTACCTGGCACTGGGTGAGGAAGCCATGAAAAGCAGTAATTAATGTTAAAAACAGTTAACTGAATGAAAGAAATACTGATAATTATGAAATATTTGTGTTTTGCTTTTTCTTCTGTAATTACAGGATTTGGAGTTTTTACTGAACAAGTTGATGAAGCTGTGGAAAATGGATCTAAATGGAAATCCTGTTTGTCTCAAACCAAAATACAGAGACAGACTGATATTGGTGTCCAAATCACTGGGTACATGTTTATATTATATTAATATTATTTTCTTAAGAGAAAAAGACCTGGTTCACCTTTTAGCTAATTTATCAGCAAGCCTTTAGAAATATAAATATGACATCTGGATCTACAAAAATGGTCAAGTTTAAATCTGATATTTTGAATAAAAGTTAAAATTGAGAAATAAAACAGGAACAATATCTACTGTTCAGAAATAATTAATCAAGGTACCAGATACTTTTTCTTTAAAACAGAAAATATGGCTGTAACCAAAAAAAAAAAAAAATTGGTCATCAATGTGTAGAACTTGCTCACCTTTTGCCAAATTTCCATTGGTAGAAATCCTCTGAAGATCCTGAGACTCTTTAGCTCTTGGTTTTGTAGAGAAAGTTGTTCAAGGTCTTCATTGTTTGACACTTGCCAAATAGTACCTGAGAATAGAGGAGTTATTTTCATTAATAGCGGAGCAGGGCGGGGAGTCCTTTATGAGACCCTTATAAATAAAAACATTCCTGAATACACACTATACTGGGGGAAATGAACCAGAGTTCTTCGGCAGGGTCCAAGTTATATAACACTGTAGAGACAAGCACTGCCCTCTCACAAAGTAGGATTCATGAGACGTTTCCTGTATTAGAACTTCTGTGACATGTTGTACTTAGGTATAAAAACTAATGCACGGAAAACCATTTCAAAGCTCATAGCTGTAGTAAACCTTGATTAATTATAATGCTAGTGCAGTGGTTCTCTTGGGAGAAGAAGAGATTGACAGAGAGCATATCAGAAAAATCCAAGATGATTTTTCAAAATACATATGTGAGGGTCATACCCTGCCCACCCTGTACCCCACCAGCCAAGGGTAGGGAACAGAGAATACACAGGGAGAATAGTCTCTACAGATGATTCTGCTACGCACCACCCTCAACTCTCCATCTCCTCTCCTCTCTGCCCATCACACACAATTCTATTAGTCCACTTCCCTTAGGAAGTGGAGTAAATATTATTAACATTTGATAATTAAGAATCTTCCAGTGTTTATGGAACCACTTCTGGAAACACTGCTCATATACAGTACTGTAGGCAATGCGTAAAAGATAAGGAGATGTGTATACTGATCTTCAAATAAAGAAGATTTATTCAGTTTTTAAAAATAAATATTTTCTATAACATCTTATTATAAATTGCATATTTCTTCTAGAAAATGAAGAAAATATAGAAAAAATAAATATTTTTAATCCTGCTATAAATCTGTTAACACTTTAGTATATGTCCTTTCTGTCTTTATTCTATGCCTATACACATGTCTAAACATTCTCTGTTTTTAGCTTGTCTCATTTTAATTTCTTTCTTTTTCCTAAGTGCAAACCAAAAAACACAAATTAACTCAGGGCCTGGTAAGAACTACGGGGAGCCATTTTCTGTTTTGTTAGTAACCTAGTCCTGATGAAACAGAATGACAATCCCCACACTTGGTTTACTATGTGTGAGTGGAAGCAAATTTGGGGCTGAGAACAACTCATTAACACCAATCTCACAGGTCTCTGATCTTGTGTCCATTACTTGGCTACCCCTCCTGAACCACTTGTACACCTAATAACCGCAAATAAGATCATTTGCTAAAAGTGAGATAGAATCAGATTTAACAAGGCATAGTCTCTCAGTCATTTCTCAGTTTTTTCTGGAACATTAATATAAGGAGACAGGGTTATGGTAATAGTCCTGGATCATTCCTTATCCTTATAATAGATGTTTTAAAACTATGTACTGATTTACACACATCACATCCAATAATATATTAACCAATTATATGATTATTAATAAAAACAGATCTGGAAAGATATCAATAAGTAAAAGTGTTTGAGAATCTGAGCATAAAACAATGGCCTTTAATGTAAAGTTATAAGTACTAAGATGTATGATGATAAAATATTTAGCCAAGTTCTTATATTATAATCTGGAGAGCGCTATTGTTCAGTTAAAATAAGTGCATGAGACAAGATGCAGAAACAATTACACTTCTAGAGTTTATGGATCTAGTTTATATTTCTAGTTTTATCACTTGATTTTGTACTTTGTGTATACCAATACTATGGATCATATTTAAGTGCCAATGTTAATACTTTCAGTAGTATCATAAATATTTTATCAGTATACATATCATTTTTCCCTGTAATAATATAATCTAACAATTTTTACTACATCCTTTCTACGTTCTGAGATCTAGGAGAAGATATTACATGGATGATGAAAGAAAATATATTTACTTTCAAAAATACTATATTGCAAACTTTGCTAGAAAATACAGTCTTTATCTTAAGGCCACCTGTATTCATGTAATTAAAAAGGTAATATAAAATGTCCTATAAATTTACAGTATCTCCATTTATAATAGACTACTATCAGCCATTAAAAACTGTGTTTAAAGAAAAACATAAAATGCTCACAATACAATATTAAAAAGTAGGCTGTAATGCTTATAGAGAATTCCAATTTTATATAATACATATACATACATAGAAAACAAAAAATGCTAAAAAATATATGAAAGTGTTATCAGTGGTTTTTAGAGATTATTTTTGGTTGCAGAATACAAGCAATGTTAATTTTCTTCTTTTTTTTTGTATTTTCCAAATATCTTAAACATACAAAAATTATTTGTGTAATTTAAGATGTTCAATTTTCAAAACTTTTTTAAAGGAACAAAATATAAAGATAGATAGTTGAAATCTCACTTCATAGAACCAAGAAGCCAGCTATGTGGGTTGTTTCTATTATAGCCTATGTGCTAGGATATAAAAGCATTATTAATGTATGTGCTTTTAAAATACCATGTTACATACATAAAACTTCTTATTCACTTTAAGATAAAATATATTTTGCTTTTTCCTAAATATAACCATATTATTTAAATTAATGGATATTTAATTTTTGTTGAGTATGACATTTTTGTTTTTAAAAATAACAATATAATGTATATATGACCATAGATGGGTGACCATACATCAAATTGTTTACAGTGATTATCTCTGTCAGTGATGGGAAGAAGTATGGATAGTAACACAGAGCCTTTTTATGTTTTCTCCGTCATGTTTCAGTTGTTTATAATAAGCATATATCTTTTTTAAAATCAGAAAAAATAATCAAAAATAAATAAAAGCTACACAAAAATAGAGAAGTTGTGTAAGTAAGGCACTTTAAAAAGAAATGTATTTCAGCCTACAGTGTAACTTAAGTTCATGTGTCCTAAACCAGAAAACTATAAATTTTACCTACATGTTGATATTTATATATTGTATTTTTTAGCATGTATATTTTTCTCTAGAATTCCTTGATGGAAAAGAAATTAAAAAGATGGAAAGACAATTCCTAATAAATTGGAAAGCATCCAAAGATGCCAAGAAAATCAGCAAGAAAAAGAACACTAATAAAGAGGATGCAAGTAACTCATACTTGAGTAAGTAGGCTGTCATTCAGTAGCTGACCACATCTACTAGCAAAGGGGAATAGTCTACTCAACAACAACAAAAATTCAGAGAAATAGGAAGCTTTATTTAGATTTTTTGTTTAAGGCATTTGGGTTTTTTAACTTATTTATAACACCTAGGAAATTTAACCTGTAATGTTTATAAATGAAAATGTAGCCACGATCAGGAAAAGCTGTGTTTGGTTGAGTATGACTATGTCGGCCATGGAAACAGAGAGCCATTAAGGGTGGGGGAAATGTATAATTTTACATCTGGCAAAAGTCCATGATATTGGTTATGTAAAAGGTGAAAAAACAATCAGCTATGTAAATTGTGAAACCTAAGTTACCAGTATATTTGTTTAGCAACAGTGCAAAAATCTCATTTTTCATTGGGATAGAAAATAAAAATGTATCACAGCCACATCTGTGGCCTATATTCTGTGGCCTGTCCCCTTTCATATGCACGCACCCCAACACTTGCATATTTTGATTATCATATGCCTAAGGCTGTATTGCAAAGGACACGGCCAACCTCCCTTGCCTAAGTTATGCAACTAAATGTAGCCAGTGTAACGGGTAACAATGATCTTTTTCACATTGGGTAGCATCCTAGAATAAGTCTTCAAAGATTCCGTAGTCCACAACACTGGGATGAGCCCCTTCCTCCATTCCATGAAAGTGGCTGAATGCTAACGGTCTTCCTGTTCCATAGCTAACAGAGGATGGGGGCATAGAAAGGGGTTAGGCCAGGGGAATGGGAAAGGGAAACTGTAACAGTGAACTGAGGCTTTGTGCATATCTTAGGAGCTCTGTCTCCAGGACAAGGAGGTTGAGGTGAGGAGAAGCAGAGCAGAGGTGGAAAGGCATGGAGCTCTGATGATTTTGCCATGTCTATTGAATACAAACTGTGGAAAATCATTTTAAAGAATGGAACTTTTTGAGCTGATAGTATCCCCATGAATCATGATACTATGTTGACAATGTGAATTTCTCAAGATCTGAAACCTATAAAACAGACAGAAGCCATTTCTCCTCCTCTGTTTACCTGTGGCTGGCTGTGAGAGGTAGAACAAGACCCAGGCTAAGGAGTCCAGTATTTTACATATTTTCAGTGTTATAGCAAAGATGCCAAAGTGCCTAATTAGTATTGAAGTACTCACAGAATTCAACACCAGCTCTCACCCCAAAATTAAGCCTACTCTAAAATAATGTAGTTTCCTTCATCTTAATAGATTTCATAAATTCTTGCTTATTCGGAGACAATTAGATTAATTTTAAGTTTGCCAATGCAATTTGACAAAATAATATAATGTGCCTTAAAGTTTACAATTTTAAATGCTTATAGCTATTTAATTTTCTCACTAAAATCCTTATTAATCTCTTTATCATCTAGTATGACCTCCAACTAATTAACAAAAGCAATCCTTAAAGCCATGTAGATATACTAACAACTATCTGAAAGGGAAATTAGGAAAACAATTTCACATACAATAGCACCAAAAAGAATAAAATACCTGGGAATAAACTAAACTAAGAAGATAGAATTGTATGCTGAAAACTATAAATGACTGATGAAAGAAATTAAAATACAAGTGAATGGAAAAGATAGCCTGTGTTCAAGGACTGAAACATTTAATATTGTTAAAATGTCCATAATACCCAAAAGCATCTACAGATACAATGCAATCCCTATCAAAATCCCAACGGCATTTTTCACAGAAATAGAAAACAACTCTAAAATTCATATGGAACCACAAAAGATCACAAAGTAGCCAAATCAACCTTGAAAAAGACAAATAAAGCTAGAGGCATCAAAACTTCCTGATTTTAAAACACAGTGTAAGGCTACAGTAATCAAAAGAGTTTGGTACCAGCATAAAACACATACAGATATACGGAACAGAACAGAGAACTCAAAAGTAAATCCACAGCTAAATGGTCAACTGATCTTTGACAAGGGTGCCAAACATACACAATGGGGAAAAGGCAGTCTCTTTAACAGAATTATTAAAACTGAATAGTCACATGCAAAAGAATGAGACTGGACCCTTATCTTACGCCTTACACAAATTAACACAAATAGATTAAAATAAAGACTTAAACATAAGGCCCCAAACTGTAAAACTCCTAGAGGAAAATACAAAGGGAAAGCCTCATGAGATTAGTATTGGCAATAATTTCATGGCTATGACACAAAAAGCACAGACCACAAAAACAAAAATTAACAAGTGTGACAAACTAAAAAGTTTCTGCACAGCAAAGGAAACAGTGAAAAGGCAATCTATAGAATGAGAGAAAATATTTGCAAACCATATATCTGATATGAGGTTAAGCTCCAAAAGAAAAAAGATTCTCTTACAACCCAATAGCAAAAAAAAAAAAGTCTAATAACCCAATTTTAAAAAGAGCTAGGGAACTGGACAGACATAACTCCAAAGAAGACCTACAAATGGCCAACAGGTATAAATAAAAATGCTCAATGTCACTAATCAGAAAGATGCAAATCAAAATCACAATGAGTTATCACCTCACATCTGTCAGGATGGCTATTATCAAAAAAGCAAATGACAAATGTTCGTGAGGATGTGGAGAAATTAAGAGCCCTTGCACATTGTTGGTGGGAATGCAAAATGGTGCAGCCGCTATGAAAAACAGTATAGCAGTGCCTCAAAATTTTAAAATAGAACTACCTATGATCCAGCAATCCCATTTCTGGGTATTTATCCAAAATAATTAAATGAGAATCTCAAAGAGATATTAGAACTCCTGTGTTCACTGCAGCACTATTCACAATAGCCAAGATGTGGAAACCACCTAAATGTCCATTGACAAATGAATGCATAAGGAAAATGCAGTATATACATACAATAGAATACTATTTATCCTTTAAAAAGAAGGATATTTCTACAATATGTGACAGCATGGATGAAACTTGAGGACATTATACTGAATGAAACAAGCCACTCAGAGAAAGACAAATACTAAATGATTCCATTTATATGAGGTATCTAAAACAGTGACATTCATAGCATCGAAGAATGAAATGGTTGCTAGAGGCTGGAGGGAGGGGGAAATGGAGAGTTACTAAACAATGGGCATAAAGCTTCAGTCAAGCAAGATGAATCTAGAGATCTGCTGTACAAAGCTGTATCTATAGTCAACCATAGTGTATTTTACACATAAAAATTTGTTAACAGGATAGATCTCACATTAAGAGTTTTTACCACCATTTTTAAAAAGACCTATAGGATATTATATAGCACAGAAGTATCATTTCATTCCTTATTGTAGTTGCTATTATGACAACCATTAACAATTTAAAATGGAAAGCACTCCAGTCTAGGAAGCAAAGAACAGAGGGCAAGGGAAGAAAAGACAGCTAATATTTACTGTGCCAAACATTTCAGATATTTACACACATTATTGCATTTAATCACTATAATTTGTAGGGCAGATAATTATTATGTCCATTTTGCAGATGAGAAAGCGGAGTTTTAGAACGATGAAATAAATTATCTGAGCTCACAAAGACAGCAGGTGGTATGGTGACTAATCAACGTTATCTAACTTCATGAAACAACTCCAGCTCCTAGTGACCACTCTAGTGATGACTGGCTGAATTGGGCTTAGGCGTAAGGACAAAAATGTCTGCTCTACTTAGAGATTCACTTAGGTATGGTGGGAATTTAGGAAAATCTGCAGATGTGTAAACATGTGATATGTAAATTTTTATGAATAAAATGGAACGAGGAAGAATATGGAATAATAGATTATTAAAGAACTTTGAAATTTTAAAAGTATTCAAATAGATATGACTTACTATATTGAAAAACAGACTCTAAGGTCAATTAAAATAAAACTGAAACAAATTGAAAGCTGACTCGCTGCAATAGAAAATTATCTTGAGTTTCCTCAGGAATACTTACTCTCCCTTGGCCACTTGTAGATACTCTTCTCTCTCACCTCCTACACGTTTGCCATTCCTACCCAAACAAATGATACAGTTCTGAACTTCTGAGGCTTAAAAACAGTGACATCCCTAGATATGTGTATATAACACACAATAACTCTATCCTTAGGTATGTGGCCAATAGCTTACACTATGGTCTTTATGCAAGGCTCTGTCATTACTGCTCAAGAGAAATGGAAAACATGAATTAAAGTCCAGAAGATACATGTTTTTAAAACTTACAGTATACCTTCAAATCTTTAGAAAAGCAAAGATGAACCTTTTAAAGACACCCTTGTACAACCAAATACATTTTAAGTGAACAGGAATTCTTAGGAAGAGAGCAACTTTTATACTTCCTGAATTTCTACATATTTTTGATAGCCTTGTAAATTTGGAGCTCTATATTAGGGACATATGGTAAGATTATAGGGATTTGGACCTCAGATTTTATTATCTTACAATAAAAATCTTGTCCTACATATAGCCACATATCTATATAACTCAATTGAAAACAAAATCACTTAATAAAATCCAAAATGTATGCATATCTTTTAGCACTGACTTCTGTAATGCTTCGATGGAAACATTTATTTATTCATTTAATAAACATTTATTGAGCACCTTTGATGTGTCCCAGACTATGCTAAGGCATGGGAATTGGAAGTGATTAAAGCAGTCCCCCACTTAAAGGGAAATCACTGCTAGAAATGGAGAATGGTCTATAATGATGTAGAATGTTAAGGGCCAAAATAAAGGCATGAACGTATTTCAAAAACTATGTGACTAATCTACTTCCTAAAAGTTAAACACTCTGAAAAAATAAACTCAGAACAGCAAAACACAAGGGAAGGTAATATTTATAGTAATGTTGGTGTACACATTTTGTCTATGAGAATTGACTATAAACTTTCCTGTGTAGGTTTTTATGTATGAAAATTTGTGATATTTTATCTTGGACATTTTTAATTGGTTTTACCATAGATCTATTTAACGTTTTTTAATTCCACTTCATAAAATATAATTTTAGACAGTCTAATGCTGTTGTATGCCATGTTTACAATTTAGTTATTGATTTCAAAGCAGAATGCTTTTAATTCTTTGTATGCTACAGGTAACTTTGAAACAATGCATCACATAGTTCCTGTTTATTACCCACAGGTGGGTAAACCAAAATTAGTCTTTTTCTCTGATGTACAGAGATACCTTCCAAATAGAAATGCATCTCTAGAAAACTCTCAAGAAGATAACCCTAAAGTTACTGAAGAGACCAGGTGGGTTCTTTCAAATATTTGTGAGATTTATCTTTTGTGGGAGGATGGGACATCTTGACTGTCAACAGCACAGAGAAAGAGAGGCCCATCATCTGTCTCTCCTTGTTCTGTTCTCAATTCTTCTCTGCCAAGCACCAAAGAAAAAAAAAGAAGTTCACTATTGGTCTGCCCAGTCACAAAGTTGAGGTGGAAGGGGGCTGGTCAAGAAGTGCAGTCATTCCCTGAGGTAGGACAGGTGACAGGAAAGTCCCAGGAGCAGCAGGTATGGATGTGTGAAGGAGCAGGGATCATATCCAAGGAGCCTGAGTGAGGCCCAGCTGATGATGGGTGGTCCACTAGAGAATGGATGAGGACAGCACGGGCATGTGGTGGCAGAAAGGAGGGGAAGCCGGGACACTGCAGAGGTCGGCTACTTTTACCATTTCCCCAAACCAAAGCGTCTTCATCTGGTCTCTCAGAAGGTGACATTAAAGGTTCATTAGATTCTCAAAGGGGTTTATAATCCAAAAAATGTTTAAGAATCACTGTTCTAAACCTTGAGAATATAAATAATTTAGCTCCATGTGAATCGGCTGTAAGTCTCCTGATGAGAAGAAAATTGCTTTTTGGGTTTTAAAAGATGATACTGCTTTCATATAATGAGAAATCCTAACAGAAGATAACTTTGTTTATTCATAAATCTATGAATAAATAGACTTATTTATTATATGTCAGGCAGAACTGAATATAAAAACTCAAATGAGATAGTCCTGATCTCAGAGACCTTCCAACAAGCTAGTTGGAGAGTCAAATGTGATACAGTTACTGAACAGTGTGATGAATGCTATGGACATTATAAACCAGATCATAATACAGCCTATAAATTATTCAGCTTTTTCATTTATTATCAAAAAATGATTGCTCTAATGAAGGCCAATAGCATATTTCATTGAGAAAGTAATCAGAGCCAGTAGACATACTTTGGAATACATTTCCTTTTTCCAGAACTGTCTGCTGAAGGTCAGGTGGGTTTTCACGAGACCCTCTTCGCAGGGTCCAGTCAAGAGATGGTGTCTTAGCATTCCTTAACGGAGCGATCTGAGGAAGACTCATAAGCAACACTGCTGCATGTCCTACCCTATCCCGGGGAGACTGGCTTAAGCTTGCCAGGGCAGGCTTCCGGGAGCCTCCTGTGGGTCTATAAATGCTTTACTGGGAGAGAAGAGGAAGGGTATGCAGGATGCAGGGAGTCCTAGTTTCAGTCTTGCCTCCTCTCCACACACACACACACACACACACACACACACACACACACACACACGGCAAGTTGTGTGAAAATTTGCTTTACTGCTTATGCCCTGTGATTACCATCAAAACCTTAGCCAGCTTGTCCATAGCACCCCAACAGTTTCTTAAAGATTTACACAACTGATGTCAATTCCACAACACTGTTCTTGAGTTGTGTTTCTTGCCAAGTATTTTGAAAGGTCTTGCTAATACATTACCAAAGTAAAAAAGAAAACAATAAAAATGGACACAGAAAACAGTGGTAAATTCTATACATTGTCACACACACTTTGAGCTGTGAGCTGTGGCACATGCCATATATTCTATAGCTCCAAGCAAAGCTCTCATCACTAGAACTGCACTGACAAAACAGCAAATAAATCACTCTATTTTAATTTTCCCAACTAGGAACACTCAGTACTAAGCTAAATGCATTTTAAACTCCTATGTACTATAAAAACATCCTAAAAGAAGCCAGCAGAATAGGGGGGTTTCTTTTGAAGGACCTTAAGGATTTTCCTTGGCGTTGAATTTGTTCTTTTTGGCCCTTGGTTTTTTGTTTTCTTATTTTGAAAAAAAATTACATATTTTAAATGTTTTTTATTTCCTCAGGTAACATTTTTACTGAGGGCATGCCAAAATATCATTTTGTTATCACAAAAGATTTAAATCTTGTTAAATGGGAAAATCAGTTCTACCTCTCTTTTATAAAAGGTGACCAAAAATATGATGAAATTTCATTAAGCTCTTGATATAAATTTTTAGTGTGCCTATTGCTAACATTTTACTAACTTAGTATAAAGCTAAGTTAGTAAAGTGTTAAAAACAAAATACCTAGCCCAAACACAAAGAATAGATTTTTAGTTTTTAAAAAGTTGATAAAAGCAACTCCTTCCCTTAATTACTTCAAGGGAAGCAATGAGCTGGCATCAGCAGACACACGGCCCACAGTCCACATTTAATATTCGGGGTGGAAAGCCTGCTCAGAAGTGAGAAGGAGCTTAGAGTGCTTTTTCCAAAATGCTAAAAGTCTGTGCCCCATGCGCCTTTAAGTATCCATATACTGGGAGCTGTGCCTGAATCCCATGGAACGCAGTGAAGCAACATCTGTCCACTGACAGTGGAGTGTTTTCTACCTCCTTTACAAATGCATGCAGTCTGTGCTCATGTATATTTACACAAGCCTTCCTTCCCTACAGGGAGGAAAAAGTCAGACTCACTGATGTTGTTTTTGACCCTCAAACTGAAGTCGATACTATCAATGTACACTTTAATTAAAGATTAGTTCAAAACTATTTTTTACTTAAAGGCTCATTCTGAACAAATGCCTTCAGTGTTCAATTAAAAATAATATATGGTATTAAACAAAAAATGTACACATTATTGCTTCTTTCTGTGTTTGTCACAGTAAATACTTCTGACAGATGTTTCCTCTTTTCGAACATGCTAGGAGGTGCTTGAGCCTTAGTAATTTTAAAATAGACATTAAATACATTTATGTATTGTAAATAAGATCCACTGAGAATACTGTACAGCACTATACAATAAAAAAAGCAAATTGTTGCTTGATTAACTATCTTACAAGCCTAAGCAATATCAATAGAGTCAATTCATCTCTCGTTAATGCAAAAATAATAACTTTCTAACTGGGTTAGAATGCCCTTAGTTTCAAATACCTTTAAGAAATGTGAATCTCTGGGACCCATAATTCACAGGAAATGTTCATTGTACATTATTTAACTATTTATAAAATTCCTACTATCTTCAGTTAAAATATGGAAACATTAGATTTCTTTGAGTTAAAAAGTGAACTTTAAAAACGGTAAAAATAAGTTGCTTTCACCACTGTTAGGTTATGTTTGAACAATTTCCTATGTGCTTCAAAGATAATTTTTAAAACTTAGAAAATATTTTAGTCACAAAGCTCTGGGATGATCTTATATAAACTTATTTGCAGAATTCTAAATGCCTTTAATTTCATTGTGTTGAACCTAACCTCAGTATAATTCATTTTATAGGTAAAATAAATGTATATGTAATCAATAATGTAGGTATAATGTTAAGATTTTGATATGACGTTCTCAAAGCACCCTTTTGAAATTAGGACATCCCCCGCACCCCCCTCAAAAAAATAAAAAGCAATTATGGTAAGCAACAAAGTTTTTAGAAACAGACTAAGGTAGCTTTTGTGACTTCTAGTCTCAATTGTCAATGGCTTATTCTGTGAATAAAGAGTTAAGTAACATGTCATTTATAAGAATTATATTATTTTCCAGTCTCTTTTGAAAGCTGAATCATTACCCAAATTTTAAAAACGTAGAACCCTTTGAGAGGAAAATACTATCAGCCCCATTTTCTAAATGGGGACGTGAGCACTGGCGAGGCCCAGTTAGAGGGGCCCAAAGTCACATATTGCCATGAGGCAGAACTGGGACTTGAATCCAGGTCGCTAACTTCAAAAGCCAAGCTCTCAATGACTCTGGAAGGGAATGTTAAAAATTCTCTCAGGTATAAGCAGGGTGAAGTAGGTGAGGGAAGCAGGTGAAAATATGATTGAGGTGAACTGGAGAGCACAAGTCCAACTAAAGGCAACTCTATCTACTTGGCTCTAAAACAATGTAGTCAGGCAGATATGCTGAACTTGAGAAATTATATTAGTTGACAAGCAAGATATCTAGATTGTGAAATCATCTGACTTTAAAATATTGGGTCAATTTTTTTCTTAAAAAATATCTATTAAGATAGATAAAAAAGAAAAAAAAATGGTGCTAGCAATGATATCGAGCAACTGGAACTCTAAGGCACTAAGAATTCAAAAATAGTACAGCCACTTTGGAAAACAGTTTGACATATCCTTATAAAGTTAAACATGGACTTACCACATCAACAGTCCCATTCCTAAGTATTTTCCAAAGTGAAACAAACCTATACTCACACAAAAATCTGTACCCAAATGTTTATAGTGGCTTATTTACAATCACCGAAAAAAGGAAACAACCCAAGGGTCTCCAGACTGGGGAATGTATAAACTGTGGTATATCCACACAATGGAATACTACTCAGCATTACAAAGGAATGACGTGGTGATACATGAAACCACATGGATAGATCTCAAGAGCATTATATAAGCGAAAGAAGCCAGACTTAAAAGCCTAAATACTGTATGAGTCTATGATATTCTGGCAAAGGCAAAACTACAAAGACAGAAAACATCAGTAGTTGCCTAGGACTAGGGGTTGACTACAAAGGGTTAGCACAAAGAAAAAAATTCTAGGGGAGGGAAGAGTGATGAAATATTGCATATCTTTATTGTGGTATTGGCTATACGACTATATGTTTATCAAAACTTGCTGAACGATATACTCAAAAGTGAATTTATCTATGTAAATTATACCTTAATTAAACAATAAGGGGAATAATTGTAAGGTAAAAAAAGCACCAATTATATAAAACCTATGTATGATATATATATATGTATACCTCAAAGCAATATATTTTCTTCACTGTTACATGTGATCATTTTACATTATAAAGATAGGGTTAAGATGACAAATTATTTGACCTATGTTAAAAAAAAGACAAGTATAATTTTAAGACCTATATCACACTCTGTGAAATAAAATTTATAGCACGCTAAAGCCATGTACTTTCTGGAAGACTAGACAAGAAATCCAAAGAATGACATACAAATATTAAATATAGTACGCTAAAAACCTCAAGCATTAGGATCAGTCTGCCTGGCCTAAATCCTATCTTTGCCACTTACTGTGTGACCTTGGACCAGTTACTTAATCTCTCTGAGCTTCATTTTCTCTACTGTAAGATGTAAAATCCTCAAAATGTTTTTGTAAAGACTAAATGGAAAATAAAGTACATTTTTGTAATGCACTTAGTGCATATAGAGTTAAGTCAGGTATCTGTTACTAATTTACCTAACAGTTGAAAATTTGAAGATGTTTATCTATTTTTAAAATACTGGTTTCTTGCAGGAATTAGGACTAATCTAGAATCATCAGAGGATCTGGTATCTGCTGCTTGGAGTGGCAGCAGATAGTACAAGGGGGTGGTCCCTAGGGTTGGACTTGTTACATCAGTCCTTTCCAACCTGACCGCTGGGCAGGAGCTGGCCAGTGGCCAACCACTGTTAGCAGTGAAGAGCCTCAGTTGTGCCCCTGCCTCCACCCCTCTTCTGGCAGTAACAGCAGATTCCAGCAGGCCAGGCTGAGGTGAGGATGTGAGATGCCAAAGAGGCAAAACGTAAGGCACCTAATTTGCCTCGCCCTAGTCCTGAGCCACCTTCCCTCCAATATTATTATTTCCATACGTCTCCCAACTCATAAATTTCCCCATTCTTCCCTATACCAGCAGGAGAATCTTTGCTTCCGCTTCCTTTAAAGCCTGAGAAGATTCACATAGTTTAGTGACTAATCATTAGCCTTGTTATGGTCACCTAGATTCTGTTTGCTACTTGTTTTGATAACTTTCATTTTTAAATAATTTAATGTTTTTTTCTCTATTAATACAGGAATCTCTCTTTGAAGTACTCTGAAAGCTTAGTGACAAAAAAAGGTGTACGCAAACCTCGCCTTCTCCATAACCCAAAAGAAAATTTGTTAGAAAAAAAAGAGTCAACTCAGCCTTAAGTGATCTGAAACATTTGCTTTTTACCATTATAGAACTAGGCAACAGCATCTTTTGTCGTTGGTAGCTTTATGGTCTCATTATATGAGAAAAACCTTTAAGTTCTTGCTTGATTTGCTTTTTTACTGAATCTGAAACTGCTTTTCAATTGCTTTAATCCCCGTTACATAAAATTTACTGGGAAAATGAAGATGTGTTTTCTCATTCATTAAAAAAAAAGTAATCTTTTTCTTGAATCAATGGTGTTTTGGTGTGCTTCTTTCTAAAGTGTTAAATCTAATTAGTTATTGAGTGGGAATTGACATGAGAGCCTGAAGATTGCGCTGATTCACTCTAATATACTGAAGTGTGAAACGATATATCCAAATTCAAGTGCCACCATTACCAGATACTTGGTAGTTCCAATTTAAAAATCTGCTGTAAAGTTTGAAATTTGTCGCATACACAAGGGCAGTTTCGTGAATGATCATGTAAATCTAATATTGCCTTGACCCCAAAGATTTTTGAAGGTCCTGCCCTTCGAACTGTCGGCATTGTATCAAGGATAGACTAATAACTTGCTAGAAAATCTCGTGCGTCCACTCAGACTTCGCCTCCGAAGGCGAGGGGTCGGAGACCGGCGGAAGCCTCGGAAGGCTGAGGGCGCGCGGGCCCCGCGCCCCCGGGGCCGGCTTGGAACCCGCCTGGCGGCGCAGCGCCGGCCCCGCTTCCCGCGGGTTCCCGAGCGCAAGACACCTCAGCGAGTTCCTCGCATGGGGACGGGGCCAGGACACATTTTACGTGCAAATAACGACTCAAGGC
>NW_011888880.1:3185602-3187528 GCF_000151845.1 Pteropus vampyrus | reverse complement strand
AGCAGGGCACCTTGACTTGCCCGGCCTGCCAGCCCCTAGGCAGATGCCACCGATCTCTCACCTTCCCTCAGGGGGAGGCTGGGTCAGACCGGCAGAGCGACCTTGACCCAAGGAGTCCCCACTGCAAAAGGCTAAACTTAACAGGCGAAGGTAGTGGATTTAAACCAGGGTTATTTGCGTAGGCGCGTCTCACGCAGCTTAGAGGATGCAACCTACAGGATGTCCTTCCCAGGCGAGCGGTTTCTGGAGGGGTGCCTGGTAGGTGCTTGGTAATTTTTAGTATCAGAGTTACATTTATGAGTCTTTGAGTTTTTAAGTGTTTTTAATTTACATAGTTACATTGTGGTTTTTATCAGATGTTTGAAAAGTTTCATGAATTAAATATTCATGAAATATGGGGTAATGGAATTATCCGTCCCTAGGAAACCAATGTTGAAAATTTATTGTAAAACCGGTGAGAACAATACTGTTCTGAATCCTCACAGAGTGAATTTTCAGTCCGTTGTAATAAAGGTTAACTGTCATGGACAAGACAGCTACCAAGAGTGTTAGAAAAACTACAATGTGTTTATGTAATTTTTATAATAGTTTGGCATATATGTTGAGCTGATTAAATACTATATTCAAATTCTGTAATGTACAAAATTAGGCAAGAGAATCTGTTTTCTATACATATAGGTAGAATGATCAGGGTTTCCATTTAATATGGTATATAGGATTATAATTTTATTACCTATATTGCAGTATTTAGATTCTGCATTGCCTTTTTCTCCTAGACTTGATGATTGTTTTGAAATCCTACATTGATCTGGCTTTCTGCTCAAAATGCATCATCTTCTCTATATTTTCTAAAGCTAAATTTTCAAATTTTTGGTTCCACCATTCTGAAGCATTTTGCCACACACACACACACAAATACAAAATTAGGATGTAGCCTTAAGTATATCAGTGTTCAATAAATTATTGATAATCATTATCAAAATGTGGTAAATTACACCCTTTAATATTAAATGAATTTAAAATTTTGTGGTGAGGTTTAACAAAATTTACTTTGCAAAATATAATCAAAATGATGACTCAAACTATTTCATATATTAAAGATAAAAATGTGAAGTATTTATTTATATTATGATAGACTCTGTTCCATTCATGTATTATATAACAGTCTCAGCTGAAAAGTCATTATTAATGGGTTTTGTATCGAAGTGTGCCTTAGAATGCTATTCTAAAATACCATTAATATTAGATTTTTTTAAACTTGACATTTCCCACATACTCTAAGAAATTTTTTTTTTTAACATTAAGTACACTTGAATACAAAAAGCGTCTGTTAAATGTTTCTTTGTGGGAGATATAATTCAGATGAGAAATCAAGTTGTTTTTCATCTTAGTTTTTGGCCATGTTTTTTTGAATGAGTAATGTTAGAACCATAATTTTCAGGTAACAATAAGCTTAACAAGAGTTTTTTTGCATTTGATTCATATACCAAATGTTTTTGTAGTCTTATAACCCTTTTAAGAAAAATTAAATCTGATTTGTCCTCTGGATTATTTTGACTTTAAAAGAAAATGCTAAAGATAATGAAACAAGGCCAAAGATTACCTCTTAATGAAATTGGTGATTGTTGAACAAGTGACTAGTCTGTTTTAAAATCATTTACTAACTGCCTACTACATGCAAAGCCCTGTTAGCAGAGTGACTACAAATAAGAATATGACTCAATCCCTGTCCTAAATAGAGTTGGAGACAAAAATACATAAGGGAGACGATTATATGTGCCATAAGAGAGCTATAACCATGTGCTATGCAGGTTCTGAGGGAAGAGATTTTATATACATAACTGAAACCACCTGTAACACATTATTTTACAGACACTACCAAAATGCTTAAATATTAAATTATCTTTTATTATTAGTGTGATCATC
>NW_011888880.1:3177486-3185552 GCF_000151845.1 Pteropus vampyrus | reverse complement strand
TCTGTTAAATGTTTCTTTGTGGGAGATATAATTCAGATGAGAAATCAAGTTGTTTTTCATCTTAGTTTTTGGCCATGTTTTTTTGAATGAGTAATGTTAGAACCATAATTTTCAGGTAACAATAAGCTTAACAAGAGTTTTTTTGCATTTGATTCATATACCAAATGTTTTTGTAGTCTTATAACCCTTTTAAGAAAAATTAAATCTGATTTGTCCTCTGGATTATTTTGACTTTAAAAGAAAATGCTAAAGATAATGAAACAAGGCCAAAGATTACCTCTTAATGAAATTGGTGATTGTTGAACAAGTGACTAGTCTGTTTTAAAATCATTTACTAACTGCCTACTACATGCAAAGCCCTGTTAGCAGAGTAACTACAAATAAGAATATGACTCAATCCCTGTCCTAAATAGAGTTGGAGACAAAAATACATAAGGGAGACGATTATATGTGCCATAAGAGAGCTATAACCATGTGCTATGCAGGTTCTGAGGGAAGAGATTTTATATACATAACTGAAACCACCTGTAACACATTATTTTACAGACACTACCAAAATGCTTAAATATTAAATTATCTTTTATTATTAGTGTGATCATCTGTACATTTGGGGTAACTAAAGGTATTGTAATCCTTAATATTCCAAGGACCTTAGAACTATAAATGGATTATATGACAACCCCCTCCAAAAAAAAGACAAGTCCATTCTAAAAGGGCTACTTATGTAATATATTTTTTCATCATCATGCCTATTGGGCAATAAATTATATAGTTTGAGACGTTGTTCATTTTAAAGATGAATTTAGGAAAGTCACAATCAGAATACAAATGTGTTGATTACTGAAAGTTTAGAGCTATGTGATGTCAATACATTCAGACATTTAACCTGAATGTTCTATTTATATAACACCAAACATTCTAATATTTGCAACTTCCAGATGTTGCTTTTAGCTAAAATGTTTAGATAATTGAATTAATCACTTTTCATTGTAGTTTTCTGACACATATAGACATATAATACTTACCACATATAACTTAAAAATATCTTTAAAGCCAGGAATCTTGCTTTAGGTTTTTGTTTTAGGTTTTAGTTTGAACTGAAACATTGTGAGTAGATATGTTTTCCTACACTACTATATTCATTTTCCATTATTTCTTGTCCACGTGCACACATATTATTTTATACAGTTATAATCAAAGTCTGAGTATATTCTTACTTTCATTGTTAGCACTAATAAACATTTTTTCATGCTGTCCCTTAGACTTCATAATTACAATTGTTACGACCTACATCATATTGCATTTGCACTGAACTATTTGGAATTTTATTATTAGTATTACAGATTATATCTGTCATAGATACTAACTTTTGGATTCTTGTTTATTCTTTTTCAGAAATGGCCCATGCGATCAAGATTATATATTGGTGCTACTGGTCAGTTTCTGAAGCATTCCATCTCTGGAGAAAAAGCAAATCATGGCAGTGCTCCAGCAGACTCACAGCCTTAGCCTCTTCCCTGATGGGGGCTGGAAGAAAGCAGTGTCTATTGTTTTTAAGTAGTATGAAATAATTCTATATTTATTACATCAGACATAACACTCATCATTTCTGAAAGTTTACATATGAATCCATAGTTAGATGTTCAGACTCATCTGTCTAATCTAAGTAAATGTGGAATGAAATAATCCGTCTTGTATGACACACAGTTTATCTATTTAGTGTAAGAGATAGTCACTACTATATAGTGCAGAAGACACAAAAAAGCAAAAAACTACATATATTTACAGAATGCACAATTTCTGTAGCATATTCATTACAAACTGAGAAGCTAATCTCTATTGATAGTCTCTCTAGTTTAAGAAAATAAAATTTGTGTTTGTAATACACCAGTATCACATTGTTATGAAAACCAGTCTATGCTTAAAGTTGGTCTAAGAATCTATTTCAGTTGGAAGGTGTGAGATCATTTATTCAGTTTTAGCTGAATATGTCTAAAAAGACTCGAGGTAATACAATGATGCAGTAACTTCTATAACTAGTTTTTTTTCTCTTAGAAAACTCATTTGGAATATCAGAAATGGTTTGCTTCATAGGGCCAGGCTTGGTCACCTTCCTAGAGGATTACTAAATATCTCATTATGTTTCCAAATTGTGGAAGGCATTGGGAATCCCTGCAACCCAGTGTGAACAAGAGATGAGTGTCACTGGTCATCAGATTCCGTCACCTTCCTCTCTGGTCACTCCATATCCACCCCACCCTCTTTCAGGTCCTGGACTAGGTGAGCAGGTACAGCTGCAGCCACCCTAGAGAGATTGGCATATTGGGGCCCCAACTGAGCCCCTCCGTGACGCTCACAATCACAGCTCTGGCCAGGCTCCTTCTCCACTCTTCAACTGCTGTTCACAATCTACCTACTTAGCTGTTATGAAATGAGAGACATTCTGTCTAATCTGGGAATTCTGGCACTGGTCTGCACCTTGAGAGGGTCTAAGGACACAGAGTGACCATCCTGAGATACATCAGGCCAGAGCAGAGCACTTTGAGCCTGCCCCGATTTGAACCTATAACCAGGGAAGGCCCTCTGCTGTGGGCCTCTCCCACTGCACTGCAGGTCAGGTGCCCAAGGAGCAGCCGTTCTGCCTGACTGCACCAGTGGTTTCAGTTTTCAACAGGAGCTTGGGGGTCATGGCTGGGAAGTAGAGATGTTGGCTAGGGAACACTTGGAATCTCAAAACGACAGGGTGCGATAGAGACACCTGAAAAAGAAATCATCTGTCTCTTTTGTCATGTCTTTGCTGACTTAGATTCCCTTTTTTCTCCCTTTCTTGTTTTTCCCCTCAGTCTTTACCATTCCACTTTCCAACTATAAAGTTCATTTATTTCTCAGAAACCCAGTTTTAAAGTTGTCGAATCTGATCCAAGATTAGCAAATAGAAAGGTGCATTAATAGATTTGGTTGAATTAATACAGCAGTTGAACCACCACTTTATTTTCTCCTCACCAGCTTTTGACGATGAAATGAAATAAAAGACCATCTGAAGACAACAACTATCATTCATTTGATTCAGCTGAACACAATCATGTTTTGGCTCATATTGACAGTTTTTAACTTTTATTGTGATGTGAATATCTCTTTGTAATGTGACAGAAGCATGTCTTTAAAAAGTATATAATAAAAGCTTTGTACATATTAATATGTAGCAAAAATGTATATTTCAACATCTGTGAATATATTACTCATATAACATTGAAAGGGATAAAAAGTAAAATGAGATATGGATTCACCCATTCACTATTTTAAGTTATTGGCATCAGAAATGCTAAGAATAATCTTTTATCTTAAGGAATAAAGTCAAAACTTCTTTAAAGTTACTTGAAAATGAAGTGTAAATACTAAATTTGATAGCAAATCAAAATGGCTTTCTTGATAATAATTTGGCTATAGTTTTTAAAAGCATTTAATTGGGAAAAAATTATGATTTCTAGTGAATTATCAGACTTCTCTAAATCATCTTGTTATATAGTTAAGCTTTGCTTTTCACAGTATTACTTTTTTTTTTCTTGTTCAGTTACAAATGTTTTAATGCCAAAGAAGCATATTTCTGTCATAGGTTTATAGCATTTTAGTAAATTGCTAAATATGCTAACAGTTTTTGAATTGGAAAATCTCAGAGGAGAAATTGCATATTTTCACCCAAAGTTTCAAGGGAGCATGCTGTTTTGATTCATGGTGCATGGGGTATTAAAATAAAGTGCTAATTTGAAAATTAATTGAGTCCATTAAATTTGCATCTGCCTCTGTGGATATTTAACAAATTCTGAAGGTACATTTGAAAATCTTTCTAGTGGTTTTCTCCTTGGTGTTAGCTCCTTCACCATGCTGTCCTCAATGGAGTAATATGTTAAGACTGTGGAGGAGTATATTTGGATCACAACGTTATCCCATAAACTGCAAGGGAAATCCTCAGTTAAATTTCTCAGTTCATTCAGCTCTCTCAGGGATGTGACATGTATTTAAATTCCTCTATAAAGATAATTTTGGGGAAGAAGGAAATGCCTTTGTAGAGGTTTGAGTCCCAACACGTTAAAAATGTTTTTTTTTCTGATTATAAAAATACAGTGTCGTTTAACATACACCAACTATACATCAATAAAGCTATATTAAAAATATATATGTACCCCTTTTAAAAAATAAAATAATAAAAGGAATGAAGTGGAAAATAAAAGACCGCCAGTGGAAGTCAGCGTGGGATAGAATAAAGGTAGGGATATGTGTTCATGTTACTGGGTAATACAAAGAGTGGCTCTGCATTTTTATAAGGCTTTTTTAACCAAACTACTTCAATCTGCAGAATTGCAGATATCCCTAACAGTGGTTGTCTGATCTATTCATGGAGACTTTATTTAAACTTAGAAGAAGCTGTGTGATAAGAAAATAAATGCTCACTGACCTTACTGAAATACACAACTTTAGTTGAAATTGCTTTTTAGGTTAAATTATTCAGTAATTTCTCTTTCTCTCAAAGGGCTTCATTTTATATTCATAAAAGCAACTAACCAGTTATCAATTAAAGAGAAAGTATTCAGGCTCTAGTAAGGTTTTTCGTTTGTTTTGTTTTGTTTTTTTTTGAGTGGGGATAGGTAATCCTGTATGTATTTTCCAGCACATTATTTAATCTTTTTCTTTAGGTCTCAGTGTATCAGAGTGCCATTCTGAGGAAATAAGCCAATAAAGCAGGAGTCCTCAACCGCTGGGCTGTGGACCAGTACCTGTTAGGAACCGGACTGCACAGCAGGAGGTGAGTGGTGCGAGGGAAGCTTCATCTGTATTTGCAGCCGCTCCCCTGCGCTAGCATCACTGCCTCAGCTTCCCCTCAGATCATCAGGTATTAGATTCTCATAGGAGCAACAGTCCCTGGGGCCACAAAGGTTGGAAACCACTGCCCTAAGGAAATTTACTGAGATGGCTGTTCCCCAATGCATCCCCTATAAGGAAGTGGGATTTATACATCTTTCTAGAATGTATTTCTTATTCCGTCCCTCTTGCCTCCTCATTCCCCATGTCTTCAATCTTGACCAAAGGTGGATCTTGAGTGACATGCTCTCATCTCCCACCATTCATTTTCACAGAAAGCTCAGTTTCCTTTCAACGTGGGAAGGGAGGACACGAATGTAATCCAAGTGTGTATTCCTAGAGGGGCCATAGGCCTGGGTGGGGCTTGTATGGGTTGGGGGAAAAGGGGAGACCAGCAGCTATCGTGTAGAGTGATAGGAAATTGCTGTCTTGGGTTAAGCCATTCTCACCAGCACCACCACTCTAGACATCGTCCAGCTGCTGGTCTTGCCTAGTGGGAGAGAGAAATAGAACCACCCAGGCCCAGTCCTTCTTGAGCCCTCTGGACCTCTCAGGCCAGGCGTGCCCAGCATTAGCAGCTTTTTTTCTTGCTCTGCTCTTTTCCTTTTCAAGGCAGTCTCTCTGTGTCCCAGAACATGACACTGAGAGCCTGACTGGAGGCAGTGGAACTGGCCTTCTCTTTCTGACAGGAGGATCTGGAAATAGCTTCCTGCTTCCCTCCTTCTTCCTTTGATTCTCCTGTTTCTGCCATCGCACACCGCTTTTTTCACTTGGTTATAGCCCACCTTTCAAGATGAGTCCAGTATAAGGCTGTACAGCCAGCAAGAGGCACAGATGTGCTGCACAGAGTAGAAAATCTTGCACAGGGCTTTTTTTCTTAAATACAACTTAATTTTTTTTTAATTGACCCACATGATAGACCTATCTATGCAAAGAATTATGATGCCTCATAATAGCATACATTTAAAGAATTTTAAATGAGTGATTTCAGAACTTATTTGATAATAAGAATGTTTAAAATCAATTCTTATTTAGACCTCACATTGTTTTAAATGGCCCCCAATTTCTAATGACCATAAAAATAGAGACAAGTGATTTCAGTCCCTCTCCCCAGAGCTCCCCATGGACATCTAGGTCCTGAGAGGGCAGGAATGCATGAGTTTCTTCAGTAACATTCATATGCACAGGAAATGACTATTGACATAATCTTTAAGCCTAATAGTTAAGATTATTCTTCGGTTTATAATTTAAAAGCTTCTGACAGCTAAATGCTACAGTATAATTTATAATGAAAGAGTTTGAGTGATTGAGGTATACTTCACTGAGTGAGTTTCTCTTACGAGATAAAACTAAGACTTACGTAAACACAGGAAGGGAAGCCCTTATGATTTCTGTAGTTAGGCAAGAACACTAACTGTCCCTCATTCCCAAGTGTGCTGTGGTACCACCTGGGCCATACTCCAGGTTTACAGGAAGCAAATCTATAGGATTTAAGGGGCATTTATTTTTTTTTTCAGTATAACAGTCACATATAAGACCACAAGCTGCCAGTATGTAACAAAACAAAAGTACATATTAATTGCTCTGAGATATACGATGTTATAATATTTGCCTAGTGCTCCTTTGAAAAATCTGGATCTTAGTTTTTGGAGATTTTTAAAGTTACGATAACAACAAAAACAAAATTAAAAGTGTGTACCGTGGAGAAAACAGCAATAGTACACTGCTAGTTGTACATCATCAGGGAAACTGTAGATACCACAGCCTCCAGCAATGACTTAAAAAAAAAAAAAAGATTTTGTCATCAGATTGACAGAATGTATCAGCGGTGGAAGAGTCAAAGTTCATAGCTTTTCATATAAAATACATGATTGATAAAATCTGCAACAGCCTATATACATAGTTAGGAATGAGAACTTAAATTAAGTTATCCTTTCGAAATAAGATATTTAACATGTAAATTTGGATCAAAACAATCTGTGATTTATAATTTCTTGTCCCTGCCAGCCAAGAACAATACAGTTTTATATAGGGCCAACAAGCAGCTTGTCTTATAATGATGCCAAATAATTCATGTGTTGATTTCTAAGGGAATCATGTTGGCCGCTGCAGAGATGTCTTTATTGCAGCATCTCCAACCTTTTTGGCACCAGGGACGGATGCTCCTATGAGAATCTAATGCCGATGATCTGAGGTGGTGATGCCAGCTCTAGGGAGCAGCTGCAAATATAAATGAAGCTTCACTCACTCACCTGCCTCTCACCTCCTGCTGTGAGGCCCGGTTCCTAACAAGCCACAGGCATAGTCGTCACAGCCCGGGTGTCGGGGACCCCTGTCTTAGGGTGCGAAATAGTTTACTAAGGAGAGGAGTGGATCCCTATAGTTCTATTAAACTGATCTGGTAGCCTGCAGCGTCCCCTACTCACTGAATTAAGAGCCTCTGGTTGAGGGCAGATTCCTTCTGGAATGAAGCCATTGCACACCTTTGAAATCACAAAACTGGCTCAGAATCTCCAGCAAGATAGTGGGCCTAAAAATCAAACTTTAGTAAGAGAGAATCCTAATTTCCAAGAGCAGCCCTCTATGTATAAGGGCTAAGATTAGAGGTCTATGAAGTTTTACTCGAAGTGGGAACAGCGAGAGGAGAGTCAGGCCAAGGGGCAGGCAGGGAGAACAGCCACAGTGCAGACACTGCTGTCGTCTGCCTCAGGCAAAGCGGGGGAGCATGGGGCAGCAAGGAAGAGGGGACAGGGCTGACCTCAGCACTCTCCTCGAGCCAAAGCTGGGAGGATGCAGACCCTCGGAGAAGCCCCGGGTTATGCTCAGAGCGAAAGGGGCAGGAGGGAGAGGCAATGGCTGAGGGCAGAGCCTGAGGGCAGGGGACATGTTGCAGCCAAGTGCAGAAGCTGCTGAGAGTACCCAGGCCACGATGCCAGGGATCGGGGCGACGACAAGATAGGGGGCACCTCAAAACAGAAGGTCGTAAGCATGACTCAGGGCTTCAGCAGTGACACCAGCACGACGCAGAAGTAACAGACACACTCTGTCAGTCAGGTCTAGACCCAGAGGACAGGAAGCCTGGGAGCTTGTGTCCCTCCCTCTACCTCCTCAGATACAAAACTTCTCCCCGAAGCTAACCAGGATGGAAGAGGAAGGGCAGGTGGGAAGCCCACTGAGAGGGGAAACAGCCCTGATAAGAGTTTCAGCTT
>NW_011888880.1:3175202-3177436 GCF_000151845.1 Pteropus vampyrus | reverse complement strand
CCAAAGCTGGGAGGATGCAGACCCTCGGAGAAGCCCCGGGTTATGCTCAGAGCGAAAGGGGCAGGAGGGAGAGGCAATGGCTGAGGGCAGAGCCTGAGGGCAGGGGACATGTTGCAGCCAAGTGCAGAAGCTGCTGAGAGTACCCAGGCCACGATGCCAGGGATCGGGGAGACGACAAGATAGGGGGCACCTCAAAACAGAAGGTCGTAAGCATGACTCAGGGCTTCAGCAGTGACACCAGCACGACACAGAAGTAACAGACACACTCTGTCAGTCAGGTCTAGACCCAGAGGACAGGAAGCCTGGGAGCTTGTGTCCCTCCCTCTACCTCCTCAGATACAAAACTTCTCCCCGAAGCTAACCAGGATGGAAGAGGAAGGGCAGGTGGGAAGCCCACTGAGAGGGGAAACAGCCCTGATAAGAGTTTCCGCTTCTACCTGACTCTGCATATTTAACTGTTTGCCTGTTTGGCAGATATTTTTCCTCTTCAAAGACAGGGATTCCAGAACAAGATGAGAGTGGATACAGGACATGAAGAAAGCTACTGTATTTTCCTGACATTCAAGTCACAGTGTGGACATTTTAACCTACTAATACCATTGAAACGGAATATCTGCATTGACAATTTACAACTTAATTAAGTTGTTAAGTATTCCATTTTTTGATCTTACAGTTTTGAACACACCATGTAAATAAGTGATTGTGATGATAACTGAGGACACTCGCGGACCCTGGTAAATGAATTAGGAAAATTCACAGAGTGTGAGAAGCTTGCCCAGCGTTGCCCACCTCCCTCATGGCAGAGCCAGGACTGAGACCCAAGCAGCCTGGCTCTGAGGGTCTGTTTCTTATCTGCTCTGCTAGGCTGCCTGTGCTGTCAGCTGCTTGGGTGCTTGGGGCACTCCAGTTTGCCACCCCTAGTCTGGTGGAAAACACCCTTCTTTGCTGCAGGTCTCTCACTGTGATAAGCATTTGGCTCAGTGTTAGTGTCAACAAATTTCCCTTGCCTTTCACCCTCTTCCCCTCAGTTCACAAAGCTGATGTGAAATAAGAGCTGAGAAAATGCATGGAGGCAGCTCAGCGCAAGTCAGGCATGTCTCCTCTGGCTGCTCAGTTCCATTAGATGGAGAGTTAAGGATGGCAAGGTGAAGCGTGACACACGAAAAATCCAAGAAGCCACAAAGGAAAACATGGGTGATTTTGACTACATAAAAATAAACTCATAAAACAAACAAACAAACAAACAAAAAACCACAAACAAGGTGAAAAGACAAAAAGCAAAACAGCGAAAAAATTCATGACATATATGATAGTCACAGTAATTGCCTTTAAATAAAATCATCCCTTGGAATTAAAAAGGACAAGCAATTCAGAAAATTCTACGAATAGTATAAATAAACAATTTATATAAAAAAATCAAATAGCCAATATCTTTATGACAAGATACCCAAACTCACTCATGATTAAGACACAGAAATTTAAACAGCAACGCAATAACATATTTCACCTAGCAGAATGATACAAACTATCCAGTTATAAGATAAATAAGTTATGGGAGGTAATGGTGACTACAGTTAACAATACTGAATTGTATATTTGAAAGTTGTTATGAGAGCAGAGCTTTAAAGTTCTCATCACAAGAACAGAAACTAACTATGTGAGGTGATGGATGTTCACTGAACTTATTGTGGTGATCATTTCCCAGCACATACATATATCAAATCATTATGTTGTACACCTTAAACGATGATATATGCCAATTATATCTCAACAATACTAGGGGGAAATGGTTAACTGGACTCAGAGGGTAAATGATGAAGACTCATTTTCTGGCATACTAGAGTTAACTTGTTCCAACCAGACCATAATGTTTGAGCAAGTAAGTTTTTGATGAAAATAAATCTATAATTTTTATCCTCAAACTTCCCCCCCACACACACACCACATAATATTAAATGGAAGCATGTAGAAAAAAAATAATACCAACTAAAAATACCGACTATTGGTGAGGATGGGGAAATGGGGAATGTTGGAGTGTAAGCTCTTTTAAACACAATCTGGCAATATCTGTCAGTATTTTAAGTGTACACACTCTGACTTTGGAATTCCACATTAAAAAATTTCCCAAAAGAACACCTTCATTCACGAATGTACATAAGAATAATTATTGCATGTAGTCATCATTTTTTACCTCACAATTTATAAATTTTACAGCTTTCCCTGGCTTCAGTATT
>NW_011888880.1:3166858-3173947 GCF_000151845.1 Pteropus vampyrus | reverse complement strand
CTTTGGAATTCCACATTAAAAAATTTCCCTAAAGATACACTTACATTCACGAATGTACATAAGAATAATTATTGCATGTAGTCATCATTTTTTACCTCACAATTTATAAATTTTACAGTTTTCCCTGGCTTCAGTATTGGCTACACCCAAGTAACCTATCAAAAATGCAAATCTGAGGATGTAACGCACCTTCTCAAATTCTTTCAATGTCTATCATCTAAGGGTGATGTCTAACCTCTTAACTTGACCTATGAAACCCCCACCTATCTCACTCTTTACTCTCCACCACCTCCTACTTTATACTTTAAGTTGTAAAACACACACACACACACACATACACGCGCACACGCTGCTATTTCATGCTTCAGTGCCTTTGTTCATCAATCATTAGTTGGTCCACAAATATTTTTTTTAATACTATGGCACACATTGTTCATTGCTTACCATATCAGTTAGGAATTACATTCAGTTGCTAATAGGAAAGACCCAACTATAGTGGTTTAAATAAATTAGGACTTTATTCTCTCATGTAAGAGAAATCTACAAATGGTAAGATGGCTTCATAAAAATTATCAGGGTCCAAAGCTTCTACTTATTATTGGCCAGAACTGGGTCACAAGGTTATCCTCAGATGTAAGGAATGTTTATCAGTCTGGGTTTGGTTAAAGTATCTGCTTCAGCTAGTTTAAAAAGATAGAGGACTATAAGGTATTAGTAACTTACACAATCATTGGGATGAAACAAGCTTGGGCTGAATTTATAGGAACAATTCCAAAGACATTCCACGGAACTGGGCTGCGAAGGCAGCTGATACTTCTGCCAAGGTCTAGACTCTGCTTGACAAATGGAAAGCTGTCCCCACAGTGGCTGACTCCAGAAGCACACCACTTTTGCAGCATATATGTCAGCAAAATGGATGCCTTGTATCCTGCTTTTCTCCTGATATAACTCAATTTGGAATTCAGAATTTTTACACCAATGCATTTGGCTGGCAGGACCCAATTCATATCCAGAATCTATCTGCAAGAGAATCTTGGAATATATAATACTTAGCTTTCCAGCCTCTGAAGTACAAAAATGTAGATAAAAAGAGGCTGGAATACCTATTGAGTGAGCCAGTCCCCAGCATCTACCACAGGAAGTAGGAGAGGCAGGCTAATGATTGGCTCAGCACTAAGAGTAGGCCCATAATATAAATAAAATTAGGGTTTCATTATCAAAGAAGACGGCTGGGGATGGCCATAAGGAGAGCCACAAGAATATCTGCCATGGGAACCTGACCCTGTCTTAAGAGATCAAGGAAGGTTTTCCTGAGAGGGCAAAGAGGGACAAGGAGCACATTCTAGGCATAGGGGGAAAAGCAAGTTGAGAAGAATATGCTGCTTTGAAAGCAAGTACATGGGGAAGGAGGATGGTTACTGCACGTATATTATTTCATTTAATCCTTACAAAAATCCTAGGAATAAGTACTATATCACTCCCAGTTTTTAAATCAAAGAGGACCTTAAAAGGTACATTAAAGGATTTCAATATATTTAAGGGCAGCCAGAAATCTTTCACAAAAATGCAGAGGTGAGGGATGTTGGGGAGCTGTTAGTAATGCAGAGAGGAGTACAAAATTCCAAACAACAAAAAACACCATAAATGTAATGAAAAATAAAACAGATTGGAGGAAGTTATTTGCAATGCATGTAACTGTTGATTGACTAAAGATTAGTATCTAAAATATGTAAAGAAATCCCATTAATAAATTATAAAACTTACAAATACTCCAATCAAAAATTGGGTGAAACTATTATTTACAAAAGAGAAAACCCGAATGATTAAAAACATAAAAACAAATTTAAGAGAAAAAGAAAACATATGTAATCTTTTCAACCTCGTGGAAAATGCAAATTAAAATAATAATAAATATCATTTTATAGTTATCAGACCTGCAAAAATGTTTAAATTCTGAAAAGAGTAAGTTTTGACAAGGATGTGGTACAACCACTTGGAAAGCAGTTTGACTATATTAAGTATGAAGATACATTTAACCTTCAATCCTTCAATCCAGCAATTCAGCTTCTAGGGACAATGGTGTGCTGTGAAAAGCAAGTATTAATTATTGAAGCATTCAGGTATTCTGTGAGCCCGTTGTTAAATAGTAGCTTGAAATCAGCCATAATGGGAGTATTCACACCATGAAAATCTGAAAATACCACAAATCAGGATTTGGGGGTTTATTTGTTTTTTACATCCTGTTTACCAGAATACCACTGGACATAGATATGTACAAGAAGACATTATAGAAGAAACATTCAGAATCTATACTGCATTTAAGTTTAATGGGGTATTGATTTCAGGACATGATTTGTGTTAGATCATCAGTGAGGTACAAATAACATCATAATTTAACTTTAGTTTGAATTTTTCAATTACTTCCACATTCTTAACTCTCTATGTAATCATTCTTAATTTTTTTTTTTAAACAGTAAGAAAGTGTACTATTTCACATAACCAGAAGTCTAAGCTGGAGTGCTCCCTGGCTGGTTAATTTGGTGGTTGTTTGGTTCCTTCTCCTCCTTTCTACTTTGCCATCTTTGGCAAGCTTCCCTCACTTAATAAATGGCAAGAATTCTTTCACAGATGATAATATCTAGGAAAGAAGAGCTGTTTCTTCCCATATGTGCCTTTTCATCAAAGAAGGAAACTTTCCCTAAAGTCCCCTAGCAGACTTCCTCTCAGGTCCCATTGGTCAGCTTGAATAATTTTAATAACATTCCATTACATTTGGATTTTGTCATAGGACTTAAGTAGTTGTTTGCAAGTCTTAGTCTTAACATAAAAGTTAAATTTTTAAACAGAAAAGGAAAACCCTAGTGTCTCACATTGACAATTACAGGACTCATTATTTTAGATCCGGGCAGAAATCACAAGTAATTTAGGTAATTTTCACTGAAATCATCTCAGTAAAGTTCATGTACTTTAAGTGTTTAAGAATCAGCTTTCATTCGGATCAATGCCCTATTTTCTGACAATTTAATGTATTTTTCACAGATTTGGAACTTTAACCTTGATGAGAGGTATAAATGCTATGATTATCTTAATGTCAATATTATGTTTAAAAATAATCTTGCCTGAAGTAAAAGGATCTTATGTATAAAAGTCATGCATTTATGACTAAGGTCATTTATATTTTTCTTGCATTAACTCTATTTTGACATGCTTACTCTTGAGCAAGAAAAAGCACAAGCATATGGTTATTATACCCAACTTCCTTCCAGTTCCAACCTCATTTTCTGCTGCAAACATCTAGGGGGACTGGGAGGTTCTCCAAATCATTCACTAAATAAGAAAAAAGAGTGAAGGCCAAATGTATTAATTTACTAATGAGATTTACATGTGTAAGTGCAGACTATATAGGTTCTGAAAGCTTTTAAGAAAATAATGTTCTGTATTCCCTGAATCCTGATGTATGTCTACCTCCAAAATGTCAACTTTTTAAGATAATCCTGGTTATACTATCAAAGAATGGCTACTTTTAAAGTTATTTCTGATAAACTACTATATTAGATTTAAACCATGAAACTTTTCCCTTGATGTGGTTTTAGTTGTGTTTACAACTGATGCATTAACTCAGTTCAGCAATCTGGAGACTAGCAACCCCCAGGGATGCACTTACTGCTGGAGAATACCAAACACTTTTCACAATGCCAGTCAGGGCTGAAGGGGCAAATCTCAAAAATGGTCTATTTTTGCAGTCGTAAGAGAAAATGTACTACTTTAATAATTCTTTCTTAAATTTAATTATAAAATTTCATACACATAGTAAAAATCCCAACGGTAGAGAATGGCATACAATAAAATATAAAATATTTAACCAAAAATTTAACCAAAAATAAGATTTTAATTAAAGACTTTTCTGCACCTAGCTTTTAAATTTTAATATATCTTTAAAAATATTCCAAATCAGCACATACAGATCTATCATTAATTTATTCAATAATTCAATAGATATTAAGTCCTAAGGATTATATTAGGTGCTAGGAATAAAAGATGAACAAAAAAATGATGAACAAAAGAGACAAGATCTGGCCTCTCATAGAATGTATACTCCAGTGAGGGCAGCAAAAGTCAATAAGTTTAAAAACAAACAAGTAAGATAATTATAAATTATGAAGAAAACAAGAAGGGAGATGATTTATAGTGGGTCCACTGTAAATAGGCAGGGCAAGTGTGGCCTCACTGAGAAATGGGCATAGAAGCTAAGACCAAAAAAAGGAAAGAAGTCAGCCATTCAAAACACCAATTCCAGGCAAGAACAAAGGTCTTCAGATGTGAAAATTATTTGGCATGTTCTAAAAAGTAAGAGTAGACCAAGGTGACTGGTATGAAGTACGAGAGGGGAAGCAAAAGATGAGGCCATGCAAAGGTGTGAATCTTTTTCTCTCTTTTTAAAATATAATTTTATTTTTATTGTGGTATACATAACAAAATTTACCAATTTAAGCATTTTTAAGTGTAAAATTTATTGGCAATAAGTACATTCACAATCCATTCACAAACCATCACCATTATCCATTTCCAGAACTTTGTCATCATCCCAAACAGAAATTCTGTACCCATTACACAATAACTCCCCATCCACTTTTCATCCCGGCTCCTGGTAATCACTGTTCTACTACCGCTATGAATTTGCCTATTCTAATCACCTCTTCTAAGTGGAATCATATAATATTTGTCCTTTTTGCCTGGCTTATTTCACTTAGCATGTCTTCAAGATTCATCTGCCATGTAGCATATAGCAAAATTTCTTTTTAAGGCTAAATAATATTTCATTGTATGTATATACCACATTTTGTTTATCCATTCATCCATCCATGGACATCTGAGCTGTTTCTACCTTTTGGCTATAGTGAATAATGCTACTATGAACATTGGTATAGAAGTATTTGTTTGAGTCTGCTTTCAATTCTTTTGGGTATATACCCTGAAGTGGAATTGTGGAATCATAAGATAATTCTGTGTTTAACTTTTTAATGAATTGCCATACTGTTTTCAACAGTGGCTGTACCATTTTACGTTCTCACCAGCAATGGGTTCCAATTTCTCCACATCCTTGCCAATACGTTATTTTATTGTTGATTTTTTGATAATAGGGTGTGAAGTAGTATCTCATTGTAGTTTTGATTTACATTTCCCTAATAGCTAGTTATATTGAGCATCTTTTTCATGTGCTTATTGGCCATTTGTGTACCTTCTTTGGAGAAATGCTTATTCATGTCTTTTGTCCATTTTTGAAATGGGTTTTTTCTCTGCTGAGTTGTAGGAGTTCTTCAAAAATTCTGGATATTAATCCCTTATCAGATGTATGCTTTGCAAATATTTTCTCCCATTTCATCTCTCTTATCAGTCTCTTGGTAGTATCTTTTGATGCACAAAAGTTTTTAATTTTGGTGACGTCTAATTTATCTATTTTTTCTTTCATTTCCTGTGCTCTTGGTATCATAGCCAAGAAATCATTGCCAAGGCCAATGTAATGATGATATCCCCCTATGTTTTCTTCTATGAGTTTTACAGTTTTTTAAAATTTTTTTTTGAATGTTGTGACTGCTGACTCCCTGAAAAAACAAACAAAATAACCTGTTGGTAAGCAGAGCTGAGTTTATTATCACAAAAACTTGTAAAGGAGGGAGGATAAGGGAAGCAAGGGAGACCACTGCTTTGAAATAGTCTCTTTTCTTTTTTTTTACAGTGCGTATACATACACGTATGTTTGTTTATTGCATTAAATTCCTCACAGCGCTTTCCCTCCTATATTTTTATAATCCAGAATAAGGGGGATTCAAAAAAGTATTTCCTTGATCTCAGTTTGAAAAATATAAAAATGAAATTAGGATGACAGCAATCTGTTAATATGCTGTACTTGATATAGTCTTAATAATATCTCCAAATGAAGAAGGCAAAGGAAAGACATTTATGAGCTTTTTGAGGGTCTGGTTTAGGATGAATCTTTCGATGTTGAGGGGGTTAATTGAATTTGGGTAAAATTCATGACATAATTCATATAGACATAGCTAGGGAGGGATTCAAAGTGAATCTTTGACAGAAACGGCCATTTGATAAGCCTAGTTGAGTGATCCAAGGACATACTTATTCTCCTGAGGGATAACTGAGTAGTCTGTGGTTAAAAAAAAAAAAATGATCTTCCATAAGTTTGAGTTAAGTAAAGTTTCTTAGACATAACACCCGAAGTCAAATCCATATAAGAAAAAACATTGACAAATTGGATTTCATCGAAATGAAGAACCTCTCTTTGAATGACATTGTTGAAAGAATGAAGACAAAATAAAGACTGGGAGAAAATCTTTGCAGAAGATATCTTATAAAGAACTTGTATCCCAAATATATAAAGAACCCTCAAAATCAAGTATAAGAAAACAAACAACTCAATTTTTTGAAATGGGAAAAAGGTTTGAATAGACATTTCATCAAAGAAGGTATTCAGATAACAAATAAGCTTGCAAAAAATGTTCATTATTATTTAGAGAAAGGCAAATTAAAAGCTCAGTGAAATACCACCACATACCTATTTCAATGTCTAACATTTTTAAAAGGCTGACTAAACCAAGTGTTGGCATAGTCAAAGAAGGTGAAATGATTGGAACACTCAAGCTCTACTGGTGGGAATGTAAAATGGTATAAAGTTAAACACACACCTACCATGCCATTCCATTCCTGGGTGTTTACCAAGAGAAATAAAAGCACATGTCCAAAGATTTGCATATGAATATTCATAGTAGCTTTATTTGTAATAGTCAAATACTGAAAAAAAACCAACATCCATCAATGAGGCAAAGAATAAACAAATTGTGGTATATCCATATACAAGAATACTACTCAGCAGTAAAAAGGAATTAACTGTTGTTATACACAGCAGCATTGATGAGTCTCAAAATAATTATGCTGAGTGAAAGAAGCCAGACAAAAAAAGAGTACATACTCTATGATTCCATTTAAACAAATTAGAATTAATTTTCACACTCTCCTCTACACCTTTCAGTAATGGTGGCTCCCACACCCACCCACCTAGTTATAGGCAAAGGC
>NW_011888880.1:3164763-3166808 GCF_000151845.1 Pteropus vampyrus | reverse complement strand
AGAGAAATAAAAGCACATGTCCAAAGATTTGCATATGAATATTCATAGTAGCTTTATTTGTAATAGTCAAATACTGAAAAAAAACCAACATCCATCAATGAGGCAAAGAATAAACAAATTGTGGTATATCCATATACAAGAATACTACTCAGCAGTAAAAAGGAATTAACTGTTGTTACACACAGCAGCATTGATGAGTCTCAAAATAATTATGCTGAGTGAAAGAAGCCAGACAAAAAAAGAGTACATACTCTATGATTCCATTTAAACAAATTAGAATTAATTTTCACACTCTCCTCTACACCTTTCAGTAATGGTGGCTCCCACACCCACCCACCTAGTTATAGGCAAAGGCGTAGTGGAGGTGGCTGCCCAGGTTGCAAAATTAGGTTGTAGAAGTGATATTCCCTCAGGAGTCTGTGATGGCAGGTTGAGGCCCAAATCACTACCTAACAAGAAAGTGTGTCCACTCAGGGCCCCAAAGAATTCAAATCCCTGTAAAGCATTTAGCAAAACGTTATACAGAAAGGAATCCTTTGGTAAAATGAGTATAAGCACAATTTATATTGCTAGGTTTAGATTTTCATACCATGTTTCTTTGAGACAAACATATTTTTGTACTGGATTTTCTATCAATTTCTTAGACATTCAATTTTTAAAGGAGAGATGATATATCTTTTACTGATGTAATTGTTTAATTATATGCTTCCATGTGTATTCTTTCAGGCAACAAGATCATCAACCTGTCTTCTCCAGCACTAAACCTAGTGCTTTGCAGCCAGGACTCAATACATAATAATTGAGAGAAACAAGAGTAATACAGGCATACCTCAGAAATATTGCGTTTTGGGCTCCAGATCGCTACAATAAAGCCAGTCATTTTTTTGGAGAGTCTTGCCATCAATTTGTAAAAACACATCCATGGCCGCAATAAAACAAAGCAGAATAAAACGAGGTATGCCTGTAAAACATAAAGCACAAAAATCGATAGCAAATTACATGTTCATAAACAGGCAGCTGACTGATTTACGAATGTTTTTAACCCTCTTATTATTAATAAAAATAGAAACAATAGCTATTGCTATAATACATGGAAAATAAAACTTTTTTTTTCCTAGTGTGTGAAGCGGTCATTCCAGATACCCTTACTCTCAACTGAAATGTCCAATACCACCAGTTCTTTAAACACTGGATTATGTGAGGGAGTAGAATACCAAGCAAATATATAAAGTACTAGGAATGGGAGCCTCGTTTTAGAGCACTGTTTGGTCGCTTAGATACATAAACTGGCAAGTTATCACTTACATACTCAATGAATTAGCTCTAGATGAGGTTCTCATGAGCCTTGAAAGCCTCTATGGAAGTTCCAAAAGTCCCCCTCCTGTAAACTTGAGGCCTGGCACGCCACCTCAGGTGGAGAGGCCCAGGAAGACAGCGACGGCCAGGGCACACCCCCCAGCCTGCCTCTCGCCCCGCTTGCAAGGGCGGGGCCAGGCCCGGAAGGGGAGGAGCCAGGCCGGCAGCCCCCTAAGAGCCACCGGCGACCGCCGCGCTTCCTTTTCCGCCTGGCTGCTGTTGGGTGAAGGCTTGCTCAGATCTGTAGGCCATGCGGACCTTGCGGCTCGGGCGGCAGCGCCTGCGGGCGGCTCACCAGGCTTTTCAAGGTGGGAGTCCCCGCGGTCCTAGTTCCTTCTCTCCTTTTGCTGGGGACCCGACTCCCTGCCGGAGCCCATGCCCGCTTCAGGACCCTGCGTCCGTTCCGCCTGGGGCCTCCATTCCGGTGGTCTCCGTCCCTTACCCGGCTGCAGCCGAGCGGTCGGCACCGTCGCGTGGTCGGCCCAGGAGGCACCTTTCACCCCCACTTGACGCGGCCACGAGCTTTCTTCCGCGCCATCTGCTCAGTCGCATTTTGTGAGTAACCACCTGCGAGTCTTAGCCAACCCTTCTCTTTAGTAAACGCAAGATTCCAAATCTTCTCAGCTCAGAAACTAAGGGCCTCTGATCAGTTGGTTCCGAGGCGGCTGGAAGGTACGGTACGGCCTGTG
>NW_011888880.1:3161530-3164713 GCF_000151845.1 Pteropus vampyrus | reverse complement strand
CGCCCCGCTTGCAAGGGCGGGGCCAGGCCCGGAAGGGGAGGAGCCAGGCCGGCAGCCCCCTAAGAGCCACCGGCGACCGCCGCGCTTCCTTTTCCGCCTGGCTGCTGTTGGGTGAAGGCTTGCTCAGATCTGTAGGCCATGCGGACCTTGCGGCTCGGGCGGCAGCGCCTGCGGGCGGCTCACCAGGCTTTTCAAGGTGGGAGTCCCCGCGGTCCTAGTTCCTTCTCTCCTTTTGCTGGGGACCCGACTCCCTGCCGGAGCCCATGCCCGCTTCAGGACCCTGCGTCCGTTCCGCCTGGGGCCTCCATTCCGGTGGTCTCCGTCCCTTACCCGGCTGCAGCCGAGCGGTCGGCACCGTCGCGTGGTCGGCCCAGGAGGCACCTTTCACCCCCACTTGACGCGGCCACGAGCTTTCTTCCGCGCCATCTGCTCAGTCGCATTTTGTGAGTAACCACCTGCGAGTCTTAGCCAACCCTTCTCTTTAGTAAACGCAAGATTCCAAATCTTCTCAGCTCAGAAACTAAGGGCCTCTGATCAGTTGGTTCCGAGGCGGCTGGAAGGTACGGTACGGCCTGTGGCTTCGTGTCCGCCCCCACCCCCCACCCCGAGCCTTCGGCAGAGCCCTTTTATACTTCTCGTAAACCTTTGTGTGCGGATACTACCGTAGACCTAGTATACAGTAGCAGGTCCCTTAAATGGGCGATTTATCTTTATTAAGGAAGCATTTTATAAATTGGGATGGGATTCTCTCAGGTATTAACACAACCTTTACCTAGCTGTACTTTGATTTTTAAAAATAACAGGACAGTTTGCGCACTAACAGTTCTCGACACAGTGGAGCACTTGTCGGCATTTGTTCCTCGATCTTTGCAAATAGGCTCTAAAGACATAGCATTGAAGTTGGAGAACAATGTGTACCAAATAGGAGACTCTTAAGCCAGTAAATGCCTGCTATACTCTTAGATGCTTGCGTTTACATAGAGATGTATATTTCAGGACGAAATAGAGAAGAAAACTGATCAACAGCCGGGTGACTGGAATGGAACATGTTGCCTATTCAAAAACAAGTTTCGAATGAGTATCTCATCGATGAGACTTAGCATAGTCATGTGGTTTCTCTCCCCAAATTTGAAATGCGTTGCTTTATCCAAAACAATCTTAACAGGGCAAATATGATGGCTTAAAGTAGTTTATATTTGGGATTACAATCCTTATTTTTGAGGCCTGAGTGGCTTGAATCCTATTTACAAACTAAATGTTTGATAAAAATATGGATATGCATGTATACTCTGCAACATAATACACAGGAGCCCACCAATTCATTTAAGAGCTGGAATAATACCAGTACCATAGTATCTATTTGCTTCCCTATCTCATTCCTCTTGCCTTACATTTGAGGTGCCCATCTGGATTTTTATGTCTCTTGAGTTTTTGAGGGTAGTGGGATAGATAGCAATTTTATTGTAAGTATGTATCTCCAAACATTCTTTTTTCTTGTTACAGGTTTTACACAAAAAGGACTACGCTTGTAGTTCTCAGTTCCCATGAATCATTAAACTGAAATTTTCCAAGCTGGAATTATTCATAACCCATAGTCTGCTCTTGATATTGTGTGTGAAATATTTCAGCATTTCAGGACTCGAAAATGATAAATTGTTTTGGAAGGTCCAGCATTTGATGTCTTCATAAATCATTTCCAGTAGATGTCTGGTTCAATGATTTATCCTCCTGGATGTATCCTATAAGATATCGGTGGCCCTGGCCATGCCCTTTGCTGTACCTAAGTATGCTTTCAGGCAACTTGGGATTTAATTTTATAGACTGTGTCCAGTAATGCCAACAAAAATATGTCTGCTCTAAAACTGTTAGATTTGCTATTGTAATGTATTTAGTTGGAGGGTTATACACTTGGTGTCATATCTAACCTTTAACCCGGCTCATATCTTTGTCAAGCTGTGAGACAGAAAAGCAATGGTTGGGTACTCATTAGGACTATCATGTCTTAAAATCAATAGTGCCACAGTGAAGAACATAAATATTTAGCCACCATTTTCCCTGCTTATCTCATGCTAACGAATCCATCTCCATCTTGGAAAGATCATTTATGGAATTGTTAGGGCCTAATCAGTCTAAAAGGACTAACATTCTTAAATCGTAGATAACTGAATTTTGGGTTTATCTGTTTCGACTACCAAAAAAAAAGTAAATTAAGCAGCAGTTACATTCTTGTGTTCCATTAGATATGTTAAAACAATTCTATATAGTCTCGATGTTATTAAAAAATGGGTCAGGAGTCAGGAAGACTACATGTATAGTTACATTTGTGGTTCCTGATAATGAAAAAACTTACTGGACCATTCCTACATATAAGATGCCAAAAAGGTTCAAGTACAAATAATTCACAATGAAAAACTTGATTTTCAGGTGCAACAGAGCCTAGGAGTTGAAGATGTCATGATGAATGTCTTCTGAAAATTAAACAAGATGACTAAACCACTAGGAGCACAACTGCATGTAACAAGGTACGAAAAGTAAATGATAAATTGTGTGCTTTTTAACATATTTGTATTGTTCTGAAGAGCAGTACCAAAATGCTTAATACATTTTTGACAGGTTTAATAACTGGCACAATGATGACTTAAATTACTTTTTGCCGTTTACCCAGCTGAGGGTTTCTTTGAAGAAATAATTTTAAGACTGAGGTGCCAGTAATCTATATTGAGATTATATGAACTAACTTGACTTTTTGTTGTTGTTGTTGTTGTTTTTTACTAAAGTGGCGAAATGTTCTTTTCAGCATATAGGTAGCTGCAGATGAATGATCAAGTCCAGCTGTGATGTTTAAAAATTCATTGCCTCAGGTAACTGATTTGTCAAGGAACTCCATCTATTGATAATTCAAATATATCTGATAAAGGTCTGGGGCCATTTCCTGTTGCCATTGTGTGTGAGCTGAATGATTTCCTTTGTGTTTGAGTATAGAATGCTTTTCACTGTTTCTGTGTTGTTTTTTTCCCCCCAGAGATGTGGCATGCAACATTTTGGGAGGAAAAATGAATTGGTCAAGAAGATGACGCAAAGGATGAAAATTTATATTTTAATAAAATCAATATTTAACATTGATTGCCTCAGTAAATTATGTAGAAAATGCACGTTTGAGCACTTTTAATTTCTGGGCAACAA
>NW_011888880.1:3143755-3161480 GCF_000151845.1 Pteropus vampyrus | reverse complement strand
TCCCTGCTTATCTCATGCTAACGAATCCATCTCCATCTTGGAAAGATCATTTATGGAATTGTTAGGGCCTAATCAGTCTAAAAGGACTAACATTCTTAAATCGTAGATAACTGAATTTTGGGTTTATCTGTTTCGACTACCAAAAAAAAGTAGAATTAAGCAGCAGTTACATTCTTGTGTTCCATTAGATATGTTAAAACAATTCTATATAGTCTCGATGTTATTAAAAAATGGGTCAGGAGTCAGGAAGACTACATGTATAGTTACATTTGTGGTTCCTGATAATGAAAAAACTTACTGGACCATTCCTACATATAAGATGCCAAACAGGTTCAAGTACAAATAATTCACAATGAAAAACTTGATTTTCAGGTGCAACAGAGCCTAGGAGTTGAAGATGTCATGATGAATGTCTTCTGAAAATTAAACAAGATGACTAAACCACTAGGAGCACAACTGCATGTAACAAGGTACGAAAAGTAAATGATAAATTGTGTGCTTTTTAACATATTTGTATTGTTCTGAAGAGCAGTACCAAAATGCTTAATACATTTTTGACAGGTTTAATAACTGGCACAATGATGACTTAAATTACTTTTTGCCGTTTACCCAGCTGAGGGTTTCTTTGAAGAAATAATTTTAAGACTGAGGTGCCAGTAATCTATATTGAGATTATATGAACTAACTTGACTTTTTGTTGTTGTTGTTGTTGTTTTTTACTAAAGTGGCGAAATGTTCTTTTCAGCATATAGGTAGCTGCAGATGAATGATCAAGTCCAGCTGTGATGTTTAAAAATTCATTGCCTCAGGTAACTGATTTGTCAAGGAACTCCATCTATTGATAATTCAAATATATCTGATAAAGGTCTGGGGCCATTTCCTGTTGCCATTGTGTGTGAGCTGAATGATTTCCTTTGTGTTTGAGTATAGAATGCTTTTCACTGTTTCTGTGTTGTTTTTTTCCCCCCAGAGATGTGGCATGCAACATTTTGGGAGGAAAAATGAATTGGTCAAGAAGATGACGCAAAGGATGAAAATTTATATTTTAATAAAATCAATATTTAACATTGATTGCCTCAGTAAATTATGTAGAAAATGCACGTTTGAGCACTTTTAATTTCTGGGCAACAAAATCTGTTTTCTTCAAAATATATCAAGACCTTAAACAGCTCCATTCTCATCATCACTAGTTAAACTTGTTTTTAACATTGGGATAGTATGTTCTTGTTAATAACTAGCACATCTGTGAATAGTGACTGAGGTGGCAGACAGCTGGGGAGACATTTCTAGTACCTCCAGTTCTCATACCCTTTCTTGCCTTATAGAGGATTTCTGGAGGCTCTATTCACTGCATACTAGACAACTATGCTGGCCTCCCCTCAGAACCTGATGTTATGCCTTAAAAATAATGCAGTAGTTTCTCCCCCCACAGTTTCAGTTACCAGTGGTCTGCAGATATTAACATGAAAAAATCTAGAAATCATGTTTTAAATTGCATTCTGAGTAGCATGAATCTTTGCATATTACATGCCCAGTAATCACTTAGTTGTCTCATGGTAGTGCTTATGTTAACCCTTATAACTTATAGTATAATTGTTCTATTAGTTAAATCTCTCACTGCCTAATTTTTAAACTTCAGGTACGTATGTATAGGGTTTGGTATTCATGCTTTCAGGCATCCACTGGGGTCTTGGAATATACCCCATGATAAGGAGGGGTGTGGAACAACTAGTTTGGAATCTCCTAAGCTCTCAAATGAATTAATTGCTACTTGCAAATAAAGGATTCACCTGGAACCTGCAAATTTGTTTTAATTTGCTTTAACATTTGAATTAAATAATCCCAATCCTAGTACAAGTAGTATACAATATTAAGGAAAATCGAGACAATAGTCCAGTTTGTCCAGAGCTTGAGAATTGATAAGAATTCTAAAACTGAATACCTGGCTGGGTCAAGACATTTGCTTTCAGGGTTAGCATAAAATGTGTACGGCAGCACAACCACATCAGAGGCAACTTTTGAAAACCATCCTTCCCAGTGTTCAATATTAGTCCTCTTCATCAACAGAACAATAACACTTTAAAATTGTAAAATGGCCATTTTGCAGATCCTATCATAAAATAGAAATGTTTCTGCCTTAACCAGGAAACTATAAAATACAATTAAGCCACAAAATAAGATCTTTATAGAACTATAATTTGTTTTTAAAAACTGCCTTCTGAAAACTAGTCTGGCACTAGTGGATAATAAAGATTGTCAAATGACTAAGGAAATAGTGAAAGTCCCACAGAGTTAGATGTCCACCTTATGGTTAAGACACTCCTTAAAGTACCAGTTTCTAAAGAATCAGTGCATGGTAGTATCTTGGTAAGGTAACATTCCTTTCAGGAAAAAATTTATCTTTTGAAGATTTGGAGATTTTACAATACAAGTGTATTTTCTAATGCTGTCTGCCTTTTCAGAGAGTACATATATTCCCTCCAAAAATGACTGCATTTGCAAATGGTTTCTTTGCCTTTTGGTATCTTGTAACCACTTAGGTTTAAAGAGCCATGTGCTCCTTGATTTGTTGTAAATTAGTTTGTTTAACCTAGGTTATAAAAAATGGGAAATTTCCAAGGCTTTTCCTGACTCCACAATTAGGGCTTCCAAAACAATATACATATAATGGACATGTCAATATCGAGTAAAATATGAAAATCCTTATATTCAAGGCTTCTGGTTATATAAATTACTCATCAATTTGTCAAGTTCAAAAGTGCAAGAAAAAAGTTTTAAATTGTAGGTACTCATCTAAAGCGCTATTGCCATCTTGTGACGAATCAAGGGAACTACATACAAGTTAACCATCTTTTTACGTTGCTTAGCTTGCAACATACTTTTATCTGTTTACTGGTATACTGGGCTAACTAAAGTTTTTAAATAGGATTCTCTTAAGTTTTAAGGTTCTGCTGTTAGGTTTGGTAGTTAGATTAATGCTTATTCCATTAGCAAATGATTTGAAGAGATATTTCATATTTTTAAAGATATTGTAATATACACTACCTGAAGCGTGACTTCAAAAATCAATTTGCACTTTTTTCCCACTGCTGAAATAGGAATGAAGATTTTTTCCTTGGATTGGCTATTCATCGCTAGCAAAAATAGTTGTCCCAGGTCCATATGTGGCAATAAACTGTAGGAGCTGTTGTTGGCACTGAGTCAGATAGATATCCCTTTTCTCTAAATATTCTTCATTATACAGTTCAAAAGGAAATACTGCATTTGGAGCAACACAAAATACAGTGGCCCCTAAATGAAGAAGGAAAAGTGTAAATTAGAAATGTTCCGTAAAATTCCTAATATGATATCATACTTCAACAAAACGTTCTAGTGAAAGTTTTAAAACTAAGTCTGAACTATTTAATAGAGTATTTCAATAATGATTATTTAAATCTTTTTTTTTGAGACCAGAAAACAGGTTCAGTAAATGTACAAAGTGGTACCAGGGCCAGTGGGAGAAATATGTGGATGTTTAGTTTGGAAACTACAGAAATTTGCCATCTGATAAAACAGTCATTATAGTTTTGAAGTTGAATGGTGATGTAAAGAGGTGGAAGAAGTAGGGAGAAGGAGGTATTGGAAGGTAGGGAAACACTAGTATTTGATAAAGGTTAAGTGGGCCAAGGGTAAAGGCTACATTTCTCAATTACTAAAAACCACTGACAAAGACAGAGAAACCTATGCAACAGAATAAAAGCCTGATAATAACCTTTGTATACATGGTTAAATGGTTTTTGACAAGGGTGCCAAGACCATTCAGTGGGGAAAGGGCTGTCTTTCCAACAAACGGTGCTGGGAAACAATATCCACATGCAAAAGAATGAAGCTGGTCCTTCCCCTTACATCATAAGCAAAAATTAACTCAATGGATCAAAGACCTAAACATAAGGACTAAAACCATAAAACCTTTAGGAAAAACTGGGGAAATGCTTCATGACATTGGATTTCGTAATGATTTCTAGGACGATACCAAAAGCACAGCAACAAAAAATAGACCACATCAAAATAAAATTGTGTGCATTAAAAGATACGATCAACAGACTGAAAAGGCAACTCTTCACATGAGTAGGTATTTCTTCAAAGAAGATATACAAAATAGCCAATAAGTACTTGAGAAGATGCTCAATATCACTATTAGAAAAATGTAAATCAAGCCATAATGAGATACCACCTCACAGCCGTAAGGATGACTATCATCAAAAACAAAAGTATTGGCAAGAATATGGAGAAATTGGAACCCTTGTGCCCTATCGGTGTGAATGTAAAATGGTGCAACCCTTATGGAAAACAGTATGGTGGTTCATCAAAAAAATTAGCAGTATTGCCACATGATCTAGCAATTTCCTTCTGGGTATATACCCAAAATAATTGAAAGCAAGTTCTCAAAAGGATATTTGTACATTTATGTTCATAGCAGCATTATTCACAATAGCCAAAGGTAGAAACCAGAGGTGGAAAACATCCACTGATGGATGAATGGATAAACAAAATGTGATATATATATGTCACATATATATGTGTGTGTGTGTGTGTGTGTATATATCTTGTTTGATAAGGTGATATATATGCATATATGTATTTTGGTTGATAATATGATGAATAGTCAAACTTAAACAGGAAGAAAATTCTAGTGCATGCTACAACATGGATGAACCCTGAGGACATACTAAGTGAAATAAGCCAGACAGACACAATAGGATAAATATATGATTCTACTTATATGAAGTATCTAGAGAAGTCAAATTCATAGAGATAGAAAGTAGAATGGTGATTGTCAGTAGCTGGGGGAAGGGGAGAATGGGGAGTTACTGTTTAATGGGTACGGAATTTCAGTTTGGGAAAATGAAAAGGTTATGGAAAATGGATGGGAATGAACTTAACACCACTGAACTATGCATTTAAAAATCGTTGATAGTAAATTTTATATTATGTACATTTCAACAATTAAAATCTGACTACTGCTGTAGGAGTTAAGTTCTTAAATTTCTGTTTCATTGAGTACCTAAATGTGCCTGGCCAGTAGTACAACTGCTAGCCAAGGAGACAGTGTCTACCTTTCTAGAGCTGTCTGTCATCAGCAAACATTTTTAGCTTCAGACTTTTGTGACTGCTCCCTTTACTGCTTCACCTCACCTGAGACCTGCTCTCCCTGAGAACACTGCTTTCCTGTGGTTCTCTGAAGTGAAGTTGCGTTTTCTCAAACACCCCACACACCTTAGTATCACAAGCCAGAATGAGTGCCTGCATGCTGCACCTTGGCTGCTTCCAGACCATTCTTGCCCATCTTCTGCTTGATAAAAATTTGTCCTCCTTTGATGCCCAGTGGCTCCTGGACCTTTCCCTTTCTACAGCACTTGGCTCACAGCCTTTCTCTCTTCCCTAATGCCTGCCCTTTGGTGATTTCCATTTAACTCCTGACCTCTCTGTGTCCTGACCTTTTCCCCTCTGTCTCTCTACCACATATTCTCAAGGTCACAGGAAACTGGTATTACCAGAAACTTACTTCAAAATACCATGAGTTCTAATGTCCTGCTCCCCTACATTACCTCCTATACTTCCAGCTTCCAGGTCTTCTATTTCAGAGACCTCCAGTCTGTTTCCTTCAATTCATGTCCCCTTTTTAACCAATTTGAACCCCTCCCTTGCCAGTCAACATATGTGATGCCCTCCGCATCACTCTGCTACATTCACCTATCAAAACCTCAACTGTGTATGTACCCAAACATTTACTTTGTGCCTACAGGCAGAAAATCACATATGTAATTGGCATTTCTTGGTTTCACTTCAAATGAACCACAGAAACTTCGAATGTGCACTCGCACTGCCTGACAACCCTGCTGAATTCCTCTAGCACACTTACTCATCTGTCCTCTATGATGACTATTATATTCCATTCTCCTTTCCTCGAACCCTTCATTTTTAGCTGATGACCTTGTGTTGAGTACATAACCGTCTACAGACCTACCTGATCCTGTATGCATTTGTCTTCCCTTCTATAAAATGAAGTGACTCTTCTATTAGAGGTCAGTACCTTCACATGTGCTCCGAATCCTGTCCCCTCACCTTTTTAAAGACTTCACTCCTTTGATCTTCCCCTCTTTCTGTAGTATCATTAGTTTACACTCTATTGCACATCATATGATCTATTATCTTTAAAAGAAAAATCTGATCCTGGACCACGTATCTTTCTCTAGCTAAAACCCTATTTCTTGCCTCATCTTCATAGTCAAACGTCTCAAAGTAGTCTTTGTGTGCAATCTCCATATCCTTACTTCCTACCCCACCCAAATTCCCACTCCACTGAATTAGCTCCAATCGTGGCCACCTAACCCCTAGCCTGCCAAATCCAGTCTTACGCAAACTCAGCACGTGACACGGTGGGCCACACTGCTCCCTCCTTTCATGGCTTCTGTAACACTACACTTGATTTTCTTTCTATATTCTAGCTGCTGCTTCTCAGTCTCCTTTGTTAGTTCTTCCTCCTTGACCCCATTTCTAATTATTAAAATTCTTCAAGGACAGTCCTAGAGTCTCTAGGCAAATTCATCCATTCCATAGCTTTGAGCACCATCTCTGTGCTGATGATTTCTGAATTATATTTCTAGGTAGAACTCTCTTCGAAACTCCAGATTCTTTCATCTGTCTATTGATATCTCTGTAAGATGTTTCAAACTTCTGTAATTTGACCTTTCTCCCAAACCCTTTTTTCTTTCTTCCCAGTCTTGGTGAATGGCACCATGATCTACTCAGTTTCTCAAGGCAAACACCAGTGAGTTTTCCTTAATCCCTCTCTTTCCCCACTGCTCCAACTTCTAAATCTAGTTCACGAGCACAACCTATTGGTCTTTGCATCCGAGAAAAATATCCCTGAGCAGGGATGATTTTCCTACTATTTAAGGAGCTCTTAACATTGTCTTGCTTAAGACTTCAAAATCAATACACCTAACTGAATTTTATTATGAAAACAAAAAGTACCTAAAGGAAAAAAATTTTTCACATAGTTTTATTTGCCTCAACAAACATTTTCTTAAATGCTTCAAAAAAGTCTTGACAAAATAGTTACCAAGTGAAAATAGCCATATTCTATCATAGGAGTAATTAATATTATAATAGCATAGTTTTTAAATTCAAAGGTGTACATTTTTGTCTTACTGAAATCTAAGTGTGTCTTAACAATTCTATGGCATGTCATAGTAAAATTGGCAGCATTTTTTCTTTATGGTAGATAATGTCTTAGATTTTATCAATTAGGTTTTAAATATAGAAAAACAATATATAAAGATAAAGCAAATTAAAAATAAAATATATATCCTTCCTCTTATTTAGTATTGACTAGAAACTAGGTTTTTCTTTTTTGGTAAATAAAACTATTTCAGGATGATAACCTTTTCTAGGGATCATTTATCTCCCTAAGCAAAAAAAGTATAAAGCAAATACATATACGAATTTACATATAATTTAGGAATTCACAAATCCCTAGGGCTCTCTAAGTATCCATGGATCATAAATTAGGAATATGCGACTTAGATATTTATAGAACAAAGTTCTAATGTTCTAACAGATCTTTACAAAAAGTTATTACAATATAAATTGAATTTAAAGCAAATTTAAGCACTAAACACACAGAAAAGTCAGTGTTAATATACACACAGAAAAGTCAGTGTTAATTATCCTTAAAGTCCCAGGGTTGGAACTAAAGTTTGTTTTGAATTATGGTATATCTCATCAAAATCAAAGTCTCATCTAATTCAACAAACAACTTTGTGAAAATAACTCTCTTCACTCTTACATTAAGAGCTCTTTCATGTTTTTATTAGAAAAACCACAGTAAGCTCAATTCATTTCAAATAATTAAATGCTATAGTCATAATATTAAACTAGCAATTCAGAGAAGGTGGTCATGCAAAGTTGATCACATTTTCTTCGGCTATGTGACTAACTCCACTGTGGAGAAATGCATGACAATTAAATGTTGCATGTTATTTTAAAGGAAAATAAGTTTAAAGTCATTTCATGTGTTGTATTCAGTAGATTTTTTTTCTAGAATTCTTTAAAAAATGCAAAAGTTCAAGTATGCAAATGGTCATGCACAATAAAGAACTTAATATCACATGATACTACCTATAAATAATTAGTAAATGTTCAAATTAAAACAAGCTTTACCTCATAGAAATCTATTATTCTTGAAAATAATATTTAAAACATACAAAATTTTAATTTAACATGAAAAATATTTGTTTAAATATAATTATTTGTAGATATCATTAATAATTTAAAATATTACCGTATTTCAATGTGAGAGATGTTTCAAACAATAAGGCTGCAATTAGTGCATCTTCTTTAATCACTTTAGTCCTTAAGTTTAGTCGAGCATGGGCTTCAGATAGGGAAACTCTAAAAAAAAGAAAATTGATGCCAATCAAAATATGTTGATATTATAGAAGACAATAGATTTTTTGGCAGGAACCAACCAAGACACATGTGAACATAAGCCACACCCTAAAGATCAGCATATTTTTACTTAAAAAAAAAAAAATTTGTTTCTTTTCAAAGCATTTTTTCCTACCAAGCTGAATAGACTATTCCAGAACAAACAAGTATCCTGACTTATTATCAAAGAGTTTCTATCTTGGCTTATCTTTATTATTATTCTATAACTCTGTGCAGATAAATACACAATTGGGAAAATTAACTCAAGTTCTGTGTAGATAAATACACAATTGGGAAAATTAACCTAACTAAATATCTCTTATTGATACATCTTTGGTATTCTCTTCTAGTTCTTCATCTATCTGAATCCCATAGAATCTTGAAATTTCAGTTAGAAATTTGAGATCAAACTCTAATCAGATAATTGAATTTGCTCTACAATATCCCAGGCTAATTATTAACCAGTCTCTTTTGAACTTTTCCTAGGATTCACTAGGAATCATGAGGCAATTCATTCTTTTATTTTTTATTTTTAAACTACCTTTGATTATCTGAAAAATCTCCCTTAAGCTCGAATTAGGCATATGTAATGTTCTTGAATGATTCCTAGACTTGGGAATCAGAAAAACTAGGTTTAAGTCTCCAGAATTCACTAGTTGTGTGACTCTGTATAAATTATTTGAGATTTTCTTTTTGAAGCTATACAATGGGGAAAATAATTCATAGGGTTGTTGTGATTTCAAATAAGTGACCAGAAAGTTTTGGGGTTCACCCATGAAGATTATATAAACGTAAGCTGAAACTGATTTTACTTGTTTCCACCCACTAGTCTTCTGGGGTCACAGAGCAAGCCTAATACTTCTTGAATGTGATAGCCTTTCAAATATTCAAAGACAGCTTTCCTAGTTGCCCCATGTTTTCTTTTCTCCAAGATAAATATTCTGAGTTCCTTTAATATGTCACAAGACATAATGTTCAGGCCCCTCACCTTCCTGACTATTCTCCTGGTGACCAGATTTGGTTAATATTCCTTTCAGTATAGTACTACAGGTGTGATTTGACCAGCAGAGTAGAGGAGAGGCAGAAGTACCATTTTCTTACTTGTGATACTATATTTTACTAATGCAACCCCAAATCACTGTATTATTAACAGCCATGTTACATTGTTTACTCATATTAAGTATAAAAAGAATGAAATCTCAAGTCATTTTTATATTAACCACATCACCCCTTCCCATCCATTTGTACTTGTACTAGAGAGGTTAGGATCTAATTGAGGACATTACATCTATCTTAATTTTCTTCTTCTTAGACTAAGACCGGCATTTGAACCTGTGAAGATCTCACCAGTTGTTTCTTTACAAATTTGATTATCATATTCCTGATGTCTCACCCAAGCTCTTTCCAGAAAAGCTGACCATGACAGAATATGTAAACAGCCTTTCAGGAAAAGAGAAGAGAGTACTGTTCAGCTCCACGTCTTTAGAAAAGCAAGGATTGTGTTATTAGGTACCTGTTTATAGAAGTAGGAGAGAAATTCAAGGTTTATGACTTTTCTGAGTAGTGGTTCATCTACTTTGCTATTTCATAAACCCCCATCTCCACCTCTAGTGTTTATTTCTACGATGAGAAAAAGCAGAGTTATAGTAAAATTAACACTGCTTTATTTTTTGAATCAATATAGTCAAATGTAAACTGAGGCTATATGAGTTTAAATATCTTTTTTACTACAGAGGAAAACAACTATGAGAAAATAAGACTTTCAAAACTTTTTAGCTTTGAGTATTGAGTATTGATATGAGTATTTTAAATATTCAGAAAACAGAAAGCATTATATAATTCTTTTTACCATTTTAAAACATCACAGTTAATTTCTATCTTGTCTTTAGTATTTTTCAGCCCTATGAAGATAAATATACAGTTGGAGAAATTAAACATATTTATTTCTTGTAGACCTATACTTAACATTCCCTGCCAGTCCTTCACTTGTCTTATTTTATAATACAATTATAAAAAGATATTTATTTATTAATGGATTACTTTACTCCTGGTCCTACTTTATATACTTTGTTTGAGATTATACATTAATCTATATCAAATGAAGTAATGATCTATCAATAAGGGACTGTTTAAATTATGGTACAGCTACAGCACCACACACTATAACTGGAATACAACTATAAGAACAGAATGAGGTGATTCTTTATGTGCTGATACTGTGATGGTATAATATGTACGCCATGCATGATTCCATTTGGTTGGGCAAAAGAGAATATCCCATATGAATATATATTTATGTGTTATATATATTATTATTATTTAAATAACATTCATCTAAAATATGTAACATTCAAATAAATATGTATTATTATATATTATATTTAAATTACATATTTGTATATGCATTATATTTGAATGAATAATTTCTGGATACACAAAAACCATTAACAGTGATTATCTCTAGGGAGTGGGATAGAAATGGGTAGGGTTCATAGGACACTTTACTCATTATTTTAGACTTTTACTATGTCCATACATCACTTTTATAATAAAAATTAATTTTTTAAAAAAACTTTTCAAGAAACAATAATAGATGAGTCTAGTAAAGTATTTAAAAGTACAAGGAACAATATACTTAAGAAACTCTTTTTCTAGGTTCAGTTACAAAAAACCTGGAATATGAAGAGGTTCAAAACAGGCCTCCCCAAGATGTGCCATTTTGGCAAGTGAATCATTCTGAGCTGAAGGCAACAGAGACCCTGAAAGCTCATGAGAAACTTACCTCTCCCTTAATTTAAATTTGGGGCCTGGCCCAAGTGAAGAGTTATTACCAGAGAAAACTTTTTATGACCCATCTATAGGGCAGGGCAAACATCTAATTACTGAACATCTGCTCATCCTACGAATGACCTTCTTCCCCTCTGAAACCCCACAGTGCCTTACCTCATCCTTAGCTCAGAATGCCATATATACTCATTTTAACTTTCCATCCCTGAACCTCTCATGTATGTGAGGTCGCTGACTTTCTCACATATGTGGGGTTCCCAGATGTATGCATGTAATTAAATTTTATTATTTTCTCGTGTTTATCTGTTTTGTGTCAATTTAGTAATTAGACCAGTCAGAAAAGCCAAGAAGGATAAAGGAAAATTTCTTCTTCCCCATAAACAGCCACAGTTTAAAAAACAATCATTTACATTTGAAATCAGTACACTTTTGTCAGACACATCTTATACAGAGGGACCAGTAAAAACTAATTTAGTGAAAACAAACGATGTAACAACATAACAAAGGAATTATTAACTTAAACTTTTTAGAACAAGGTAAATTATAAACCAATCAACCAGCAATCAAATCAAACAAAGAAACAAATAAAACAGATAAATAAGTAGGATAATTAAACACATCATTTAAAAGTCAACACTGGCTTTGAAATTTTACACTGTATACCTACAAATATTTTAATGCAGATGATGACAGTTTTGATCCACAGATAGAATCTGTTCTGATTCTGCGACTCGCTAGATAATAGCCATGAATCATTCTTTCTGCCTCCAAGCTGAATTCTACATTCAAATTCTTTGCAAAAGCCAGCAGCTAAATTGAAAGTGTGAAAAATATAAGAGATTCAAACTTTATTATAGAATCTATATTATAAAAATCTAGATCACTTTATTATTAAAAGTTGGCCTATTTTTTTTTACATTAAAATCGATTATCTGGGGCCATCCCAAAGTCATTGAGCATTTTAAATCATAGTCTTAATACCTGTAAGAATATTAAAGTTTACCCAAAATCAACCCCTTAGTGCAGACATATTCTGTGAAATATATTGGAATGACCATCAAGTCTTTGCTTCCTGTGGAATAAAGGCTCATTTGGAACCTTTCCATGGGAAGAGAGGCTTCCCTCAGAATCTCATTTCCTTTTGAATAGCTTTAATTCTTTGACAGTTTATTTCTTTACAACTTTCTCTCACTGGCCCTAGAGCTTACCTTACCTTCCTTTCTTCCTTTTAAAAAACTCAACTAAACATTAGCAATGTGGCAGTCACCATGTTAACTACTGTGAATGTGGGCCTTAGAGATTCAGTAAGTTTTGGGTAGAGAATAAGTCTTCAACATAATGATTATCACTGTTTTCTCTGAGTTTTGTGGGTTTTTTTTTCTGAATGATTCCCAGTTCCTTAAGTTCTTATTCAATGACATAATTTCCAAACTTTTCACCATCTTGCTTTTAAAACTCATAGAGCCAAAATGAAAAATTAATCATACTAAGGTTGCTATTAAAAATAATATTTATATTTTAAAAATAACTTTTAAAGGATTTGGATTTGTCCTGGGTTTGATATGTGCTGTCTTCTTTATTCTCTTTATACTCTATAGTTCCCTCTGGGCCTTCGGAATTGGATAATACCACTACTAATTCCATCAGTAGCCCTGTCTAGGTTTTACCATATGGAGGCACAGTGATGTGCCACCTACAACCTCCTTCAGGAAAAGGCTGTTGCCCAGCTACTGGGAGTGCTGTCAGTACTGGCCTCCAATTGCTGTCAACCTCTTCAGGGATTGCCGCAGGACAGCCCATTACAAATGACTGATTGAGGTGGAAGTGAGGAGGGTTTTATAAAGCCCCTCTATTTCTGACTCTGATGGGTCTCTTTAGCTCCAGAGCTCACTGTGGGGCCTGCAAAGGTTATTCTTAGGCCTACATCACAGCTTGCTTGACTCCTTCTTCTGTCCAATTCTTTCCTCTTCTCCCTTCTACAGGGATTGACAGAAGAACGCTCCCAAACAAGCAATAACACAGTAAGCTCCATCTCAGTATACCTCTTAGAGAACCCAGGCTGTAACATATTCGATTAGTTTTCTGTGACAGATAGATTTATCTTTCAGAGATATTATTTTCGCTGTTACACTAGCATAGTAAAGTCCACAAATCTTCTCTTCGGTTTGACAAATCAACTATAACCTCTTTTGCCTGAGCTTCAAGGCTTATTGTAAATTTTCCAACTCCTAATCCTGATGACTCCATAATGTAATTTTTGTACCAGTCAGGTAAGTCTTCTCATCGTTTTCCATGTATACTCATTTCTACTTTTATGCCTATTTTTGCTCCTATTTTTATTTTTGTTTAGCATGTCTATCCTTCCTGTCATCTAAATCTTACCTTTCCTTAAGGCCCTAAATTTTACTTCATCCGTGAAATCTTCCCAACTCTTGCATTCTACTTGATATCTTCTTTTTTTAATTAAGTTGATATCTTCCTTTTTGAATCCTAAAATACTTAGCACCACCCAGTTTAGCACATAAATTGTCCCTTAATTTTTTCATGTATCTTGTTTTTAATCTCAATTAAATGATAAACTAGAAGAAAATTTGTTTCTGTCAGATTATAAAAGAATAGAAATAGGTTCATATATAAAAGTATTCAGTAAATATCTGACTAATTAATAAATTCAAGGATTTGTGTTTGTTTTTCTTGGAAAATTGGGTGAAAATTTCTCTAGGTCATTAGTGTACCTACATATTTATTATGTTAATTCCTAGAGACAAACTACTTTTTTCTTATATACTAAAACAAAAAAACCTTATCATATTATCAATATTATTCTTTTTCTGTTCTAATCCATGTGAATAAACAATGCTTATAATTCATTTTTAAATCTACCTCACCTTTCAACCTTTTACCCATGCAATATGCCTACAACGAAGGCAAGCATGAAACAAAAATTAATGATCTATGGGTTCCCACTTTCCAATATTCCCTGCCTTTTACCTATCCTATCCAGATAATTTAACTCAAGTGTGGACAGATTTCTGAATAGTTAATACTCAAAGGGCTTCACTTGTAAATACTTGAGCACCTTTAATAACTATGAAAATCATTACTAAATTTATATCACCTACTCTCCAGTTCTCTGAACATGCCACACATTTCATGTCAGGACATTAAAAGTAGTATGTCATGATAGATATTCCCTAAAGTCAGAATGCAGAATGTATTCATATAAAAGAAATCCCTTTGAATAGTTTATAAAATGTAAATTAACTCTATGTCTATACAGCTTATCATCATAATTTTCTATAGAAATATTTTGGTTTTCTTTTCATTGAAATTCTTTAAGCTATGGTGATTTGGACAGTTGTGCAAAGAATAAGCTCAAAATTTCAATATCTATATCCTTAGACGGTTTTTTTAAATTTAATTGTAATTCTAAATATTTTCTATACAATGTCCTTAAAATATTTAAAAGCTAGAAGCAAGTTGGAATAAAGGAATCCTAAATAAATTGAATGCTCGAAGAGAGTTCTATTTAAATTGAGAAACATTAGCATAAGTATTCTTAGTAATCATTTTTTCTATCTTTACCTTTTCAAAATCTTCAGTCGTGAACTGTTTAGAAGCTACATAAAGCAGCCCTTCGGGATCAATGGCTTTCTTTAAAGTATGTTGCACATTAGAAAGAAATGGGTGGCAAGGAGATGATTCATTACAGTTAATCAATAATCCAAATGCCTCTACAAGATTAGCTGGAATCAAACTGCAATCCTACATCAAACAAAAAGGTAAAAGGCGAACATCAAACTCTGGTACTTTTACAAACACTTTGAAAATAACTATAAATTATTTAAATTATTCATATATTTATATTATAATATTTGATTATATTAAAGTATACATATAATTCTAATTATTTATTATTATTAATTATTACTTAAAGTGATTCCTGAATGGCATGGAACTTTGTGGTGACCAATTTTTTTAAAATGCTCTTTATTGAGAACTTCCTTATACATTATTCATTAAAACCTCCCCTATTACCTATTCAAATAATAATTTCTAAGGAGCAGACATTTGCTTTGCATGACTAAAAGAAAAAATTTCAAACTGTCATTATTTAGTTCTAGAACCCAATTAAGTATAGAAATGGGTTAATATAAAACATTAAGAACAACAAAAACATTAAGATTATAATCTGTGGCTAAATTCCCTGAACAACATTCTAACAATAAAATATACATATACCTTACCATCTGACCAATTAGAGTATTGGTTTTCTGTGTATTTCTTCTTGATGATGAATCCAAATCAACAAAAGACCAAAAACTGCACTGAACTGGAAATGTCATCTGTTGATCAATATCATCCCCAAACTTCTTTCCTGAGATATATACTGTGATGCTTCTGCTTTCCATAACTAAGTCAAAAGACATTACCCATTTGTTATTTAAGTTCATTTTGGTTTAAATATCTACAAATCAATAACAAATATTAGTATATAGAATTTTACTGTCTAAAATTTAGATAGTAAAGACACAAGTATATATGATTGTTTTGCAAGATATAAATTAGAGGATCTACCACAAAAAAAAAAAACAAGGCAAGAAAAACATTTGAATGTTTACATGTCCCATAACTTCATGAAAACCAGCAGTCCAAAGCATGTAGCCAGAATTGTGGTCAGTGTCTGGGTGGAATAGGCAGAGAGTTAGGTTGGTTGTGAAGCGTAGGCTTACAAGGGAGGCTGAAATTTAGCAATGTTCTTTACGTGGAAAAAAATAATAGAAAGCAAACTATGTGGGAGTGAAAGAGGAAAAGACTGAGAGAGAATATAAACTACAACGACTAGGAAAAATATTCAATATGTACAGAAACAAATTCATCATTTCTCCTCCTCAAATGGCTCTGTGTGCATTCCTCGCAATTAGGGGTATTACCATCAATCTACCTAAAACCCAAACAAAAAATGTGGAAATATTCTATTCTCTTTCTTTCCTTCCTTCATTCCTTATAACCATTCAATTTATGAATCCAATCCTATTACTAGGATTCTATCTCCCAAATATTTCTCAAATTAGTCTTCTCTCCATTCGTAACAGTCTTTCATTACATGTTTATATTTTTCTTGAGTCACGGGGTAAATATATATTTAACTCTATAGAAACTGCCAGAGCAGTTTGTAAAATGGTGTACTATTTTATATTCTCATTAACAATATATGAGAATTTCAGTTTCTTCACATCCTTGGCAACATTAGTGGTTTTCAATCTCTTTAATTTTTGTTATTCTGGTAGCCTGGGACAACTACATAATTTGTGAAGGTTACCATAAAATGAAAATGTGGACTTCTTATTCAAAAATAAATGGAAAAATGCTGCTAAGAGTACTACTATATAAAGCTTTTTCCTTTAAAAATGTTATTACTTATAAAATGTAATAAGGGTGATATGAGGAAATTAGAACACTCATGCATTACTTGTGAGAATGTAAAATGGTGCACCTACTTTGGAAAATTTTAGTGGTTCCTCATCAAGATAAACACAGAATTACCCTACGATCCAGCAATTCCACTTCTAGGTAGTAAAAGGGTCAAAAATAGGGACTCAAACAGATACTTGCATATCGATGTTTATAACAGCATTATTATAATAATCAGAGGTAGAAACAGCCCAAATGTTCAACAGGTGAATAATTTTTTAAAAAGCAGTGTGTGTGTATGTGTATATGTATGTATGCATGTATGTATGTGTGTGTGTGTGTGTGTGTGTGTAATGGACTATTATTCAGCCGTAAAAAGAAATGAGATTCTATGAATGTGCCAATTCTTAGAGAAAGTAGGTTACTCCAGGGGCTGGAGGTAGCGGGGAAGAGGGAGTTATTGTTTAATGGGTACAGAGTTTCTGTTTCTGTTAGAAATGATGTAAAAGTTCTGGAAACGATAGTGGCAATTGTTGCACAACATAGTAAATATACTTAATGCCACTGAATTGTACACTTACAAATGGTTAAAATGGTAAATCTTGTTATGTATATTTTATCAGAATTTTTTAAAAAAAGGAATAAAGTAATAATATATACTACAATATGGATGAACCTCAAAAACACTATGCTAAATAAAAGACGACGTTCACAAAAGACCACATATTGTATGATTCCATTTATAAGAAATGTCCAAAATAGGCAAATCTATAGAGACAGAAAGTAGAATCGGTTTCCAGGGACTGCGAGGTAAGAGGGTTTGGGGGTTGACTGCTAATGAGTATGGAGTTTCCTTTTGGGGTGATGAATATGTTCTGAAAGTAGAGAGAGGTGATGGTTCTACACCTTTGTGAATATTCTAAAAACCAGCAAACTGTACATGTTAAGTGGTGAATTGTACAGTATGTAAACTATGTCTTAATAAAGCTGTTACCAAAAAATGTAAGAAAGGTAATCACCATTCTAAAATTTAAAATATTGGCATGAATTC
>NW_011888880.1:3140808-3143075 GCF_000151845.1 Pteropus vampyrus | reverse complement strand
ATTGTTTAATGGGTACAGAGTTTCTGTTTCTGTTAGTAATGATGTAAAAGTTCTGGAAACGATAGTGGCAATTGTTGCACAACATAGTAAATATACTTAATGCCACTGAACTGTACACTTACAAATGGTTAAAATGGTAAATCTTGTTATGTATATTTTATCAGAATTTTTTTAAAAAAGGAATAAAGTAATAATATATACTACAATATGGATGAATCTCAAAAACACTATGCTAAATAAAAGACGACGGTCACAAAAGACCACATATTGTATGATTCCATTTATAAGAAATGTCCAAAATAGGCAAATCTATAGCGACAGAAAGGAGAATCGGTTTCCAGGGACTGCGAGGTAAGAGGGTTTGGGGGTTGACTGCTAATGAGTATGGAGTTTCCTTTTGGGATGATGAATATGTTCTGAAAGTAGAGAGAGGTGATGGTTCTACACCTTTGTGAATATTCTAAAAACCAGCAAACTGTACATGTTAAGTGAACTGTACAGTATGTAAACTATGTCTTAATAAAGCTGTTACCAAAAAATGTAAGAAAGGTAATCACCATTCTAAAATTTAAAATATTGGCATGAATTCTATCATTGATTTTTATATTGTGCAATACCAATCTTAAATACAAATCTATGAATCAGATATTGAAACACTGATATTTTGTAGCTTGTCTGTGTGTGTGTATTTCTTATCAGAACAGTGGAAACGTTGCACAAAACTATTTTTATTTTACTTTTTGATATGCACACATTTCACCAACACTCTCTACTTTCAGCTTACTGATGAATAAGGAAGACTGAAAGAAAGGAAACTAAGGGTTGCTCTAACTTTCTCTTTCCTCCTATATCATCATTTTCAGTATAAGTGGTTGGTAAATACACAGAAGTAACCAAGAAAGAAAAGATATAATAGAGTTCCTTGGCTATTTGTGTTTCTTAGAATGCCACTGTCTTTCTTCTATATTAAAAGCAAGTCTGGTTTGAATGGAAAGGATGGCCTCTTGGGCCTATTTGCTCCCCCTGTTACCCAGCTGAAGATGTTTTGATATGCATAGAGTACTGAATTGCAGTGTACTCACGATGCATGGTAGTGTGGCGAGAATTGAACTGATTATAAATTATGTTACAGAAGCTACATAGTGATTGCAAATGCTGTATGAAATAAGGGCAGAAACGCATGGTGGACACATGTATGAATGTATCTCCTCTGCTCACATGCAAGCTCCACTGTCTTATTGGACTTCCTTACAAAAGTTCAAAGATAAAATTATTAAAAGTCTGAAGATGGTGACAATAGAGTTTTAACCAAGTGCCAGGCTCTTCTAAGGGGAAGAGGGCCTCTGTGCAACTATACTTGTTCTACCATCATGAAGCAGGTCCTACTAGTATGTGAGTATCGGTATCTCATTGTGGTTATTTTCATTTCACTGATATCCAACTAATAATATTGAACATTCTTTCATGTGCTTCTTAGTCATTGTATATTTTCTCTTGCGAAGTCATTATTTAAGTCTTTTGCCCGTTTTTTTGCTGGGTTGTTTTTTAAATTATTGACTTGTAGGAAATGTTTCTATGTTTTAGGTATATGTCCTATGTCAGATACATGTATTGCAATTATTTTCTATTTATTTGCTTACCTATTCACTTTTTAAATGGGTCTTTTTGATGTGTCTAACTTTTTAGTTTTGAAAAAGTCCAATTTATCAGTTATTTTCTGTTTATTGCTTTCTGGGTTCTAAGAAATCTTTGTCTACCCTAACTCATAAAGATATTCTCCTATATTGTCCTCTAAAGCTTTATAGTTTTCATTTTTACATTTATGTTATGATCTATCTTTAACTATTATGTATAGTTGAGGTTTAATTTTTTTTTCCATATACATAGCAAGATGTTCCACCATCATTTGTTGAAAACACTTTCCTTTCCCGTTTACTTGCTTTGGTGCTGTGGTCAAAAATCAATGGACCGTATTAGGGTAGTTCTATTTCTGCATTCTCTTGTAGGGAAAGGCAATACACTATATGCTCTGAGCACTGCTGTACATTCTTACTGGTATCCTAAGAATGCAAGGTCCTGACTACTTTTTGCCCAGTCCACATCTGTCCATATCCTCGTTAATTATAAATCTGGCCCAAACAGCATTGCCCTAATACCAAAACCAGACAAAGACATTAGAAGAAAAGAAAACTACAGACCAATACTCTCGTAACATGCGAATATCCTTAACAAACTACTAGCAAATCAAGTCCAACAATGTATAAAAG
>NW_011888880.1:3126092-3140758 GCF_000151845.1 Pteropus vampyrus | reverse complement strand
TGGACTTCCTTACAAAAGTTCAAAGATAAAATTATTAAAAGTCTGAAGATGGTGACAATAGAGTTTTAACCAAGTGCCAGGCTCTTCTAAGGGGAAGAGGGCCTCTGTGCAACTATACTTGTTCTACCATCATGAAGCAGGTCCTACTAGTATGTGAGTATCGGTATCTCATTGTGGTTATTTTCATTTCACTGATATCCAACTAATAATATTGAACATTCTTTCATGTGCTTCTTAGTCATTGTATATTTTCTCTTGCGAAGTCATTATTTAAGTCTTTTGCCCGTTTTTTTGCTGGGTTGTTTTTTAAATTATTGACTTGTAGGAAATGTTTCTATGTTTTAGGTATATGTCCTATGTCAGATACATGTATTGCAATTATTTTCTATTTATTTGCTTACCTATTCACTTTTTAAATGGGTCTTTTTGATGTGTCTAACTTTTTAGTTTTGAAAAAGTCCAATTTATCAGTTATTTTCTGTTTATTGCTTTCTGGGTTCTAAGAAATCTTTGTCTACCCTAACTCATAAAGATATTCTCCTATATTGTCCTCTAAAGCTTTATAGTTTTCATTTTTACATTTATGTTATGATCTATCTTTAACTATTATGTATAGTTGAGGTTTAATTTTTTTTTCCATATACATAGCAAGATGTTCCACCATCATTTGTTGAAAACACTTTCCTTTCCCGTTTACTTGCTTTGGTGCTGTGGTCAAAAATCAATGGACCGTATTAGTGTAGTTCTATTTCTGCATTCTCTTGTAGGGAAAGGCAATACACTATATGCTCTGAGCACTGCTGTACATTCTTGCTGGTATCCTAAGAATGCAAGGTCCTGACTACTTTTTGCCCAGTCCACATCTGTCCATATCCTCGTTAATTATAAATCTGGCCCAAACAGCATTGCCCTAATACCAAAACCAGACAAAGACATTAGAAGAAAAGAAAACTACAGACCAATACTCTCGTAACATGCGAATATCCTTAACAAACTACTAGCAAATCAAGTCCAACAATGTATAAAAGTATGCTGGCATCATAACGGTGAAAAATTCAAAGATTTCCTGCTAAGATCAGGAATAAGAGAAATATGTTCCTTCTCACTACTGCTTTTCAATATCATATTGGAAGTCCTAGCTAATGTGATAAAACAAGAAAAGGAAATAAATCTGGCCCAATAGTCATATATTAGTATAACTGAGAGCAAAGGCTAAAACAGTACATTTGCCCATTAAACTCCTCTGTTTTTATTTATAAAGGTAAAATAAGAAATGTCATTTAATATAATTTCTTAATTTCTAAAACGAGTACAAGACAATCTTCACTGTTATATAACTTCTTGGCACTGATAAAACTGTAAGTTAAACAGGTGAAAATTAATTTGAAAAAAATATTGTTTACCTGATTGAAGTTGTTCAAGTTTATCTTTTTTGTGTGAAGCCAAATCCCCTATAAAGCAGATACTACCTTTAGCTAGCAAAGCACTGCCAGCCTGAACACTAACTGCTCCAGTTCCATACTTATTTCTGGATACAGTAGGAAAAATTTCAGCAGAGACTGGATGACGTATACCACGGGGCACAAGGTTTATACTAAAATTCAAAAGCCTAGAAAAAAATAATAAATTATTCATTACCATTACTTAATATTTGGTTTTCAGAAATCATGATGTGTAATAGCTACACGATCAAATTTGATTTGATTCAATGTTTACTAAGCACTTGCTCCAGGAATAAGAACATACGTGAGACTTGGTCTTTAACTTGGAAACCTCACAACCAAGAAACAGAAAGAGACGTAAACAAAAAACTAAAACACAATGTAATAAATACTGAACTAATGTCATGAGTACATCCAGAAGAGTATTGCTTCTTCCTGTAAGAAAGTGAAAGCAACAGAGAGGTGACATTTGAAGTAGGCCTTCCTCTTTTTCTGAATTGCTATCTTTTGTTTATTCAGAATTTTTGCGTTTACACTTGCCAAGAGCCCATCCTGTCTATCTCGCTGCCTATGTATCATGGTAACTCTTGATACACCCTTTTACTTTCTAATCTCTTTTCCAATTGCCTTGGCCTCTACATTTCTCAAATTTAAATTTTAAGAAACATAATTATCTTAGCTTAACTTTCAAATCTTTGTCACAGAAATCACAGCTTGCTGGTGCAATCAATTGTGATGAGCACACATAGACATTCAATGCAAGTTTAATGCAAAAAAGGAAGCAGCAGCATCCCTTAAATGTCGGTAAGTGGATGTATAAAATGTCTACAGTATGTGCCATTCCCAGGGTGTTTGGGTGTTAGTTTGAAGATACATAAAATGGAGTGAGATTTAGAAAGAAACTTGCTAGCTTATGGAGCAGCAAGTAATGTGGTTCTCAACTCACATTAAAATCACGTGGGCAGTTTTAAAAAATTCCATAGCCAAGCCCTACCCCAAATCAGGGAAATTAGAATCTATGGGGGTGGACCACAGTCATATACATAAATTATAAAATTCTTCCAGGTGATTCTAATGTATGGTCAAGCTGAGAAACTAGTTACATAGAATGGGCCTCATATTTGGCTGCATGTTGGAATTCGTTAAGGATTTTTTTTTCAATACAGAACAAGGTCAGAGTACAAAAGTCAATTGTATTTCTATATATTCACAGCAAATATTTGAAAAATGAAAATAATAAAACACTACAATTTTAATAGCATCAAAAATAACACATATTAGAAATCAACAACAAAACATGTGCATGACCTTTTACAAACATTGCTGAGAGAAATTAAGGAAAATTTACATAAACGAAGATGTATACTATATACAACAATTGGAAGACCCAACATTGTTAAGACATAAATTTTTCCCCAAATTGATTTGTAAGTTAAATACAGTCCCAATCAGAATGCTTAAAGGCTTCTTGGGGGAAGGAAGGTCAGGGAGGGAAGGATGGTACTAACATAATGATTCTAAACTTTATAAGAAAATGAAAAAGACCTAAAATAGTGGGAAAAAAAAAATACTGAAAATAAGGAACAAAGTCATAGAATTTAACATAGAGCTAAAATTTAAAAAAAAAATGTGTGGTATTGGCATAATTATAGGCAAATGGGTCAAAAAACAAAAAAAGAGTTCAAATAAATTTATACTCCATTCAATTTTATACCTAGTTTACACACAGTTAACTGATTTTTAAATGATGGTATTAAAATGATTCAATGGGGGAACAGAAAATCTTTTCAACAAATAGTATAAAAAATTAGATAAATACATAGGAAAAACATTAACCTTGACTCTTATGTCAAACCATATACAAAAATTAACTTGTGACAGATAACAACCTAATGTAAAACTATAATGCTTTTCGAAGGAAACATAAAATAATATATTTATGACATTGGAATAGGCAAAGATTTCTTAAACAGAACCCATAAAACACCAACATGTAAGAAAACAAATTGGATTTCATCAAAACTAAAGTCTGCTCATCAAAAATATCTTTAAGAAAAAAACACAAGTTTCAGACTAGGAGAAAAATTTCATACATGTGTGACAAAGTATGTGATATGCATATGTAACAACAGACAAGTAACCAAAACAACCACATTTAAAAGTGAGCAAAGGACTTGAACAGATACTTTATAAAAGATATATGAGCACATGAAAAAGAGCTCAAATCAGTAGGCACAGGGAAATGAAAATTAGAACCATGGTGAGATACCATTTCATTTAACACTAGAATGGCTAAATTGAGAAAGACTGACAACATCAAATGTTGGTGAGGACAGAAATAGGAATCTAACCTTGAGAGGAATTTAAATGATAAAACCACTTTGGAAAAATGGCGGTTTCTTATCAAGTTAAACATATAATCAAGTTAAACATATATGTACATTATAATAGCAATTCCACTCCTAAGTATCCAAGATAATGAAAACACATGTCCACAAAAAGACTTGTATAAGGTTGTTTATAATATGAAAACAAGCAAAACCAAAATCTTCATCACTAGGAGACTGGATAAACAAATTCTGGTATATTCATATAATAGAATACTACTCATTAATAAAAATGATGAACTACTGATACATACAATTGAGTCAATCTCAAAAAACATGAAAAATATGTTAAGTAAAAGAGACTCAAAGAGTATGTACTGTATGATTCTATTTATATGGAGTTCAAGGAAAGGAAAATTAATCTATGGTGACATAAATCACCTGTGGAGATAAGAACTGATTGGGAGAGGGAAAGAAAGAACTTTCTGAGGTGACGGAAATGTTCAGTATCTTATTATGGTGATGGCTATAGGAGTGTATGCATTTGTTAGAACTCATCAAATTGTGTACTTAAGATCTGATTATTTCACTATATATAAATTTTACCTAAAAAACAAGATAAAAGAAAAACCAAATCTCTCATAAGTCTCAAACACCACAGGAAAAGTCAAAAGATCAATGACAAACAGGAAAACAGACAACGGCCTTAATTTATGAAGTATCATAAATCAATAATAAATGACTTAATGGAAAAGTGAACAATGGTCAAGGAGTTTTATAAAAAAATAAGACATGTTTAACAAGCTGTAAATGATGTTAAAACCTATTTCAATTAAAGAAATGCAAATTAAAATAAAATACCATTTTCCTCCACTCAGATGGAAAATTTTAGTTTGATAATACCTAGTGTTGGAGAGGCTGTGAAGAAACATTGTCATGCTCATATGGAAAGATAAATTGGTGCAATCTGTTGCAGTTAGCACCATATTTACATTGCAATTTAATTTTAGCAAAATATCATCTGTCCAGTTAAGTCATTGTTAATTTGAATTTCATTTTAATTTTAAATTCATTCTATAAATTTGTTTTGTTTGACAATTACATACAAGATATTAATATAAGAAGCATATTTCTAGCTTTTTTTTTTAGCATTAGAGTAACTTTTCAAAAGGGGTACTTTTTAGTGAGAAGCTCCAAAATACTGAGTAGAGGCTTATTCCAAGTTTAGGATGATATCCCCAAATCAGTAATTTTGGCACTTTTGACAGCCTTATTTGGGTGCAGTGAGTCAATATTATTGAATGGAATCTTAAAGGAAAATAAAAAAAATGGCTTGTTGGTTCTCAGAGGGGAGAGTATTTTAAAATGAAAATAAAGTACAAAAGCAGAACACTAAGCTGGGAGATAGGGTAAAAGGACACTTTTGAAAGATGCATTTATTTTTAAAGCTGTGAGTGGAGAAATGGGTTGAAACTTTGAATGGTTAGATTCTCAAAATAGTGAAAGCAAATATCCCATTTCTCAATTCATATTTTGAATTTCACTCGTAAAAGTTTATTTAGATACTTATACTACTCAGATAAATTCTAAATGTTTGTCTTGTCATAATATTCATGGAAAGAATTTATGCAAATCTATGACCAATTTATAATTTGAAAAATTTATGTCACATATTTTACCTGTCTACAAGTAGAGTATCACTTGTTATAATTAAAATATCCAGGGAATCTTCCAGTTCCTTGTTTCGGACACTTGTCTGTACTAGACTCATCAGCAAACAGAGTTTGAGCAAATTGTAAGTCCCAGGAGGAACAATCTGTGATGCAAAGATATTGGCGAGTATCGCTGTAAACTTCCAGCATGAGCTGGAAGTCAAAGAGAGGAGACACCTGAAACTGTCGCTAATCCCTGAAGGAACTGAAAGTAAACAACACATATGTTAAAAAGTGTTTCAAAACAAGAAAATGACAATATAGATGTCTAATTCCATTTCTCTAAAATATTATCAGATTGCAATTCTTTTAATGATGCCATATTCAAATTCTTATCAGGATATTAAATTATGATTAATATCCTGATAATTAAATCACTTCAATTATGATTAATATCCTGATAATTAAATCACTTCAATCTATCACTTCTGTCCCAGGGAATGTAATAAAAGGAAGCAGTCACCCCATATGTCCACAAAGACTGGCTATGGTTTGCAAGTAAATCTCTCATTCTTCTCCTTTTAAGACCTATGTGAGCAAAGCCATATCACGGGGCTCCTGGTATTGTAGTGCTTGCTTCTGTATTTATATGTTTAAAATAATATCACCTTCAGTGAGTGCTAGAAAGAAGAATGCAAACCATTTGAATGTTGCTGTTAAAAGAGAAGATTTATGTAGTATTTTGAAAACACTCTACTTGTACTATAACATTCTCGATCTCCACTCCCTTACTCAGTCTAACTCTTGAAAGGGATGAGTGATTTAATCCAATTGGTCAATTTGAGAGTAATAGCTGTGTATGTCCTTTTCTCCCTCCTCTTGGGCTGCCCTCATACAGCAATGATTTTTAATACTCATCCATGCTCATGAACCAAAGGGGGCCTACCTCAGTGTAGCTCATACCACATTTGGGGCAGTTAAATCTGCCTAATTCTGGAGTTCAAGATGAGAAAGCACACTTTTCTAATTTACATACAAGTCATGTTCTGCTACCAAATCAAGAAATCTTCAAACACTTCACAATAGAAAATATTTAAAAGATTACTAAAATGTCTATTGTCCATTAGTGCTTTCCTTCTTCAACATTTTTATTCTTTTAAGAAGCTTTCTCTTCAAAACAAGCAGAGGTATCTAGAATACACTTGCATCTAAATTCAACGTGGGTTTCTATTATCGCAGATGATTATCTAGGGATTCTAAAAAAATCTAACTATTCATTTGTGTGCCAAGTTAAAAGAGTAAGTTTGCTCTACACTTTTTTTTACTTAATATTTAATTATGTTGGAGTTGTTAAAGAAACTATCAGTAATAAAGGTGATATTTTGGGCTCCATCTGCCTTTCTCTTGATTTGTTGAGAACTCAAATGAGGAAAAGAATGTTATTTTATTGGGCTCTTTCTCAGATCACAAGCTAAGATTTAGCTAAGGCTAGAAAATAAAGGTTAGGATAGAAAAACCTTTTGACTAATCTCTAACTCTTGGCATCCTGAAACATTTTTCTCATCGCTAATTACAAAAAATAAAATAAAATAAAATAAGGTTTAGCCAAAAGAAAGGAGTCCTTCCTGTGGGCAAGGTTATACATTATCCCATTTTATTTCTTCATAGTATTTATTATGTGAAATTGTCTTATTAGTTTATAGGTTTACTGTCTATGATATGATTTAAGAGTAGCAACTCTGTCCTGATCACAACTGTATTCATAGTGCTTAGAAAAGTGCCCAGCACACAGGAAGCCAATACTTATTTCTTGAAAAAATGAATTCAAACTTAAATATCTGTTAATATATGATACTATCATTTTCCTTACCTTTTGGGTTGCAAAAAGTGATGCTATTTGTCTCTATACAGACAGAAGTTTGTGAAGTTTTCACACATGTTGGAATTCCAATAATTTTATACTCATTTCCTATATTCATTTTATTCACTAATTCATCTAAAATTATTAAACATAAAAGAAAATGTGTACAGTAAAAGAAACTTGTACATGATCATAAGGTTCAAAGATCTAGAACTAATAATAATTCAGCAGTTGAATAGCTGTATTCACTTTTGTTTAATATAATATCCATAGAGAATGGCACTAATAATGTAAATTGAGGCAATTTTATTGCTGATAAATTTTGATAACTATAGGCAATGATGAATTAACTTCAAGAAGCTTCTAGCAACTAGTCTCCTACAATATAGTCAAAAGGAAAAACGAGATCATTCTATTTAAGATGAAGTATCTTTGTATTAAATGACAAGAAATGTTAATAAAAATGACCTTATAGGTAATACTTTTATTTAGGAAGAAAATAATTTTAAAAGGTATTATCACTGTCTACCATATAGCCAAGGTACTTTTACATACATTACCTAATATAAACTTTAAGATACGTATTGTTATCCCCACTTTGTATATGAAGGTACTGAGAAGTTAAGTGACTTGCATAGACTAAATGGTAAGTAGCAGAACTGAAATTCGTATCTAAGTCTGCCTATCTCTAAAGTCTAATCTCCTGCACATATTAGGTTCCTCTCTCACTCTTACAGATAAAATAAGCTTTTGCACAAGTTCAAATTTTATTTTTAAAAAATACACTAAAAGTCTTGATCCTCTACTACACAGTTAGAAGTTGGGTGGTTGTAAAGCTATGAAAGGCTTACGAAGAGGAACAAGGATTAACTTCTCTGTGAAGAAGATCAAACAGTTCTCTCTCTTACTTGCTAATCTATCATCTATCATCTATCTGTCCGTCCGTCCGTCCGTCCGTCCGTCCATCCATCCATCCATCCATCCATCCATCCATCCAATCTATTTTAGCTCCAGAGAGCATATTGGTGTACTCTGTAAACCTGGAAGGAAAGAATCAGACTCAAGAATTCAGAAAATAAAAACTCTAAACCAACCAGCCAACCAAATAATAACAATAAAAACAAGTAAATGATACAGAACGAATTACAAGGGGAAAATAAAAACAAATAGTTTTTCAACTGTGTCCTGGAATTTCAGAGTTTGGCGGGTGTGTCCTGAGGTGAAGGAAAGGTAAGGAAGAAGGCAAGGAGGCTGGGAAGTCTGGGTAGCTCTTTCAATGTCAACCCCAAAAGGCCTGCTTTTATTCATTTAATTTTTAAAAATTTGAGTTCTGTGTAAGAGTTTATTTGAAGAAAGGGTTTTCTACTAAAATATAAGTTGGATAGCCACTTATATTTCTACATTGTAATGTATGATTTGTATATAGTACATAACAGAAATAGTTAAAAGCATATATTTTGAAAATGGAATGCCTGAGTTTGTACCACATACTAGCTGTCTGATCTTTGACAAGTTACTTAACTTCTCTGTGCCTCAGTTCCCACATTTTAAAATGATAACAATAAAATCTACTTCATAGGGATGCTGTGACTAAATGAGTTAATATATGTAAGAGTGCCTGGCACATAGCAACTGCTAAATAAAAATTATCTATTGTCATCTGGGCTTACATGCCTGCCTCATTCTTGACAGGCCATGGTGAAGGGTTTTTCTTTGAGTCTCTACTTTCTTGAGTTTCCTATACCTAGTTGACATCCAAGATCCCTCTTTCTGAACAGTTTAATTCCTCTAATTTTAGCCCAAGAAAAGAAGCTGAGCCCCATCCTCATTTTCACAGTTCTGACATCTCAGAGAAGACTCATCTCTTCCCTGGGTGATTGATACTAACAATAATTTCCTCTTTCATGGCAGACTGTCTACTCACAGGTCTTTCCCCACACAGTTCTCAACAATGCTCATTCATTTATTTAACAAATATTTATTGAGTTTTTACTATGTGTAGTAAAAAGCCCAAGTCCCTACCCTCAAGAAACTTACATTCTAAAACAATAACCCCAATACTTACATAAGACACACACATAGATTAATGGAAGAGCATTATCATAAATAACCGTGACCCTGAGACATAGCATAGTGGTTGGTGCACAGCGGGCATTAATAGCTTTTTAAATGAATGTTGTATGACTAAATGAATACTTGCTACATTAGCTAAACATGACTCTTTAAAACACTCAAGAATAAGAAGATATATGATTCTTAAGCTACAGTAGTCCCCCCTTATCTGTGGGGGATACATTCTAAGATCTTCAGTGGATGCCTGAAAGCGCAGATAGTACCAAATCCTATATATACTATGTTCTTTCCTGTACATATATGCCTACGATTAAGTTTAACTTATAAATTAGGTACAGTAAGAGATTAACAACAATAACTAATAATAAAATAGAACAATTATAACAATGTACTGTAATAAAAGTTATGTGAGTGCAACATTAAGTAAAATGAGAATTACTTGAACCCAAGCACTTTGATATCCCTATAGTCGATCTGATAACCGAGACAGCTATTAAGTGACTGACAGGCAGGAAGCATATACAACATGGAGACTCTGAACAAAAGGATGACTCATGTTTTGAGCAGGACACAGCAAGACAGCATGAGATTTCATCACACTACCCAGAAGAGTGTGCAACTTAAAAATTTGGAATTATTTATTTCTGGAATTTTCCATTTAATATTTTCAGACGACAGTTTATCACGGGTAACCAAAACCCTGGAAAGTGAAACCACGGATAAGGGGGCACTATTGTACAGAAGTACAATTTATAACAAAAAAGTCAACTACATATTTTATATATTTTATAGCGATTTGCTTTTAGTTCAAACAGAGCCTACCTCGTAGGAAAATTGTAAGAGATTGAAACCTAAATCGCTGCTTGTTAGAATATCCTTGAAAAGCATGAAGTGCCTTTGCAGGAATTATTTCAACTATCTGTTTATCTTAAGGCAAAGAGCAAAAAAAAAAAAAGTTATTAGAATATACATTCACCTTAATTCCCACAATATCAGACACTATTTAAAAAATTGTAATTACAAAATGTAAATGCATTTTTACCACCAAGTACTCTAAATTTTCTGTCTTCCTGAAGTGAAGATGAACACAGATTACACAAAAAGTCATTTCTTATTGTTGCTGATTCTGTAGCACCAGGCACATGCACTCTTATATACTGAAATCCTGAAAGAAAACAAAGATAAGCTAAATTTGCCTTTAGATTTAGTTATCCATTTTCAATCCTTTAAAATTAATCTAATTCAAAGTACAATTAATTCATTTTTGTGTGTGGGTTCAGAGCAGTTCAATTAACAACTTATTGCATGGCTATTTCTTTTTTATTTTTGCTAACAAAAATAATTTTTATATTAAAAGGGACAAAACAACTGCATTGTACATTATATATATTATACACTTATTGTCAACAGTATGCCATGCTGAATAAAAAGGTAAAGATAGACCTTGAGCATAATCAAATACAGCTGTCTCTCTCATTCTTTCTCATATAAAATTAGAAAATCATTGTGCCATGGCTATTTCTTGCCAAACATTGTGCCAAGGCACTGGTGATATGGATACTAAAACACACAATTTCAACGGCAGAGATGAGAGACAGATAATTCCAATCTGCAGTATTCATTTATGGAGTGCTCAGAGAGAAGAGCGGAGGGGAATCCAACCCGAAGAGAGGTAGGATGAAAGGAAAGAAGTCCTGGAGGAGGACTGAACTGAAGTTACGCCAGAGGGTTGTGAGAGGATGTTATATGGAGTGGGAACAGCATGAACAAACACTCAAGAAACAATGTGAAAAGAACAAGCACTTCAGCAATACATGAACACCTGTTAAACTGGTGAGAGAGAGAGGAAAATGCATTTCGAGATTATGAAAAGTAAACATAAACATCGGGAGACATCAAATTTTCTCCCATTCTTTCTACGCTATGTATAGTTTATAACTAATTATAAATGTGATCTAGGATTAAACAATAAATTGCTTAATGTTTTGATTTTACATTTTAATATTTACCTTTTGAAAGAGGGCATGCCTCATCCGAACAAAGAAATCTTGCACCTTGTGTATACTTGGTTACAGTTGTCATTGCAATCACAATTCCTTGCATCATATAAAATCTTTGAGATGTATAATCATGTGGAAATTCACAAAAATCAAGACTATAACTTGGCAGAGGAGGTAAATGTGTTAACTTCAGCACTATATTAATCTAATAAGAACATAAAAATGGTATGAATAAAAACAGATCCAATTGGACTTGCATTACAATATATAAGTATATTTGTAGGGTAAATCAAGTAAGTGATTTGTTAGTATGAAGAACCAAAATTTTAAGCATAAGAGAAAAGATATTTAATAATAAAATTAAAGATGTAAAATCCTTATAATCTTGCATCGTAATTGAAATATTACTATGAACTCATAACTTTTCCTTAAAAACAGACATTTCCTGCCAAACCCACTGAAAAGACTTATAAAATAATAACAATCCAATAGCAGTGAACACTTCTACTGCCCTGACTGTGATCTCTAAATGTAATTTTTCACTAAAAAGAAACAGGGCTCCTCAGGGGAAATGACTGACTCAGGTCTGAGTCAGAAAAGATACCAGATAAACCTGGTGTATCTCCTTGTGCCAGAAACCAAGGAAGCATTAAAAACTAATGGGCTGTGTCAAAAGGAGACAGGAGCAAACTTTAGGGGACTCTCAGTGAGCAAAGGCATGATAATATAAGCATCAAAAAGAACGACAAAGATTCATTGAAATAGATCAGATATATTTAAAAATTCATGAGTTCCTCATAATTAAGAAAAAAGAAAAACCAAAAACCAAAAAAAGTATTGGTTATCACTGGAGGCTGCTAGATTTCAACTCATTACTCTCTGAAAATTTATAAATGGAAATAATCAAACATTTATTCTGCCTTTCCTGTATAAATTGTTTTTCAGGGTAACCAAGTAGTTGATGAAGAAGACTTCTCTTATAGAATAATTTCACGTAAAAAATTCAGAATGATAAAATTAGAAAAATCACAAAAACTCACTGATCAATTGTGGCATTGCTAAAACTGAGACAACAGATAGCACAGTTGTCCTAATGAAATGCAATATGAAATAACATAAAATGAACTATGATGTATTTTTGTCAAAATAAGTTTAATCTGTGTCTAAGAAAGTCTTTAGAGCCCACTTCTATTTTCCAGAAATGTGGGGTATACGAGGATAAGTTAAATACCACAAGAACATTATCAGACAAATCCAGATTATGAGACCTTTTACAGGACAATTAACTAGTTTCTTCAAAAACTTGGTATAAAAAGGGGGAGAATATGGCTCTAGGTTAAAAGAGACTTAGTGAGATATAAAAACTAATTATAATATGAAGACCTTGTTTTGATCCTGATTTGAACAAATCAACTGTGAGACATTCTTGAGACCCTGATTGGGTAAATTTAAATGTGGACTGGATATTATAATGATACCAAAGAATTACTGTTATCTTTGTAAGGAGTGATAATGGAATTGTGATTATGTAAAAAAATTTGTCCACAAGTTTTAGAGGTTGATACTGAAGTGTGTAAGGGAGAAGTAACAAACTATCTAGGATTTGCTTTTAAATTATTTCAGAAAAATACTGATAATGCAGGTATAGCAAAATACTTTAAATTATTAAATCTGAGTGATACATGGAAGTTCATTATATTATTCTCTTTATTTTGGGGTCTGTTTGAAATGTTTTATTATTAAACTGTTTAATGTTATAAGTGATAATAAAGGAAATAAAGATGCTGATGTAAGATATTCCATTGGACTTTGAAAAAATGTAATCTTTTAAAATAAACAAAGAATATAAAAATATTTATTTATAAGTCATCTGGAAACTATTGTACCTTAGTTTTATTCGTTAAATTTAGCAAAAACTTACCTGATTTTCAGTCTGTAATTGTCCCATTAATGACAGAGTCTTAACGGCAATAAAACACACCTGTGATTTCAAACACACAAACAAGTTATCAAAAATTTCATGCGGCATGAAATTATTTCTTTCTTTAACTTACTGATTGAAAGACTTGAGAAGCTTCTAAAGGCTGGTGTAAAATGTGATTTCCAAGTTCGGTATCTAATTCAACAACATCAGAAGGATTTATTAAAATATTGAATCGATAGACAGCGTAACTTTGTTTCAAATCTGTAAAAACACACAAATATAAAAATGAGGACAGTTATATATAGGAATTTGTTTTAAAGTTTCTAAAATATAATCACCTTTGCTGAACATACCATTGTAATACTTGCAATCATCTATAAACTTCTGGAGACCTCCACTTTTGTCAAGATAGATAAGGGCTGCCTCTTTCATTTTTAGAGTTGACATTTTCTCCTAGTTAATGATTCTCCTCTGTTACTAGCTGGTTAAATCACAAATGCTGGTGAAAAAGTACAGATGATGAAACTCATAGAAAAGATGAGAACATCTAGAAATAAAATAAATAAAAATTTACATTTGAAGCTCTCTAATGAACTTTACATATTATGAAACTTAAAAACTGAGATGAAATAAAACAAAGTAAAATTCCCAACTTTAAGAAATTCCTACCCGAAGGGAAACAAAACTTTTTCTTTTGCTAAATAACATTTTTATCAACACTAGGTTATTAGATTTTCCACAGATTACAAATTTAAGAACAGGAGCCTCAAATGTCCCTTTACAGATTAGGTATTCAAAAAAAATTATGCTTGAAATAAATATTGGATAATGAGGTCCCCTTACAGGCATTCTTTAAAAAATGAAAGTGGTAAAAGTTTCATAAATTCAATCTAGGTAACAAAGTGTAGTTAACCTTAGAAATCCAAGAACTTGATTCTAAACCCAGCATTTCCTATGGGGAAATCACCTGACCTCTCTTGGTTCAGTATCTTCATCCGTAAAAAATGAAGTTGTATTAGATAAGGCTCTGGCATTAGTTTTCTATCAATGAGCAACATAAAACATTAAACCATTGTAATGAGTAAAGAGTAGGATATGTAAAATTCATTTAAAGACAATAAACAGTAATTGGAAACAACATATGCCAATAATTGTATGAAGTGCTAGGGTTAATATGATTAAGATTGGATCCTGACTTCAAGGAGCTGCCAATTTAGAGGTCAGAAATAATGACTGTCACATTTATTTATCATCAAATATTTACTGGGCATTTACAATTTACTGGGTACCAGACTGTCCTAGGCACTGGAGATACATGAGTAAAATATGGTCTCAGAAAAAGTACAGTGAGGAATGAGATATGTAAAAAATTACAACTTACGTGCTA
>NW_011888880.1:3122749-3125302 GCF_000151845.1 Pteropus vampyrus | reverse complement strand
TTGGGTACCAATCATCTGTGTAAAGCGGCCGTCCTGGGCGTGGATGCATTTTCAAGGAAGGGAAAAGTGGAGGAAAAGACATGGAAACCTGCGGAAAGCATTAAATAAGCGAACGCGGATAAAATTCTACAAACCTTCCCACAGTCTAAAGAACCCAGGTGTTGGTTCGCTTGGAACAGGCGCAGGTTGTGTCTCCGCGCCTGGCCGCGTTGGCAGGAAAACACCTCACAACCAAAGCTGCTGAAAGCGAAGCCGCCTCACACCCTGGGATCCAGGGCCCCTCCCATCCACAGGTCCACCTCCGGTACCGCCGACCCCGCCCAGGAGCGCGTGACACCCACGCTGGCACCCACCAAGTTCCACCAGTCGCGCGCTGCCTGGAGCCTGCACCCAGGGTGTCCCTCGCACGCATGCGCGCACCTTCAGGCCGTTGGCAGCGCGAGGGCTGCCGGGAACCGCGCCTCCCAGTCACTAGGCAACCGGGCGCACGGGCGCCTCTCCCACTTTAATCATTCCTGCTCCCTCCCTGCAAAGCACAGCAGAGAAAAAGAAACCTTCGGTTTTCCTTATCACAGGACAAGGGTGCCTCTGTTTGTTTAAAAGCTCACTAAAAATTTTCCTGGTGGGAATGCAAAATGGTGTATTCAATTTGGAAAACGTTCCGGGACGACCCTAAAGGACATATTTACTATGTATGACCCAACAATCCCAAGCTACATATTTATACATTGCACATAGATGTGTGAGAGAATTTGAAACATGTTGACACAAAAATTTACACATGAATATTCATAGTATTATTAATAGTAGCCCAAAGTAGAAACAACTGATGAATAAAACGTGGTATATCCATACAATGGAATGTCATTTGGTCATAAAGAGGAATAAAGTACTAATAATACATGTTGCAACACTGGTGATCATTGAAAACGCTACCTTGAAAACATTACGCACAGGGAAAAAAGCCAAATACTGTTATGACACTGTTTATATGAAATGTCCATAATAGGCAACTCTGTACAGAAAGTAGTTTTCCTCATATAGACCTTGTACATAATTTGATTTCTACCTAAGGATTTATTTGGGGGGGGGGGAGTTGCTAATGTAAATGGTATTATTTCTAATTTCAATTTTTACTTGTTTATTGCTGGTAAGAAAGGAAATGACTTTTGTGTATATTAACCTTGTATCATGCAACCATGCTATAATCACTTATTGGTTCCAGAAACTTAAAAATTCTATTGAATTTTTACATATATATTTATGTCATTTGCAAACAAGGACAGTTTACTTGCTTTTGATATCTAATTGAAGCATATCACTAAGGGATATCTTACTAAAGCAAGTGTTAAGTGTTCAATGTCAATGTATCATTAACAAAGTTATACTTGTTGAATTATTACTATCACCAAGGCATAATATAAAAATTCAACACAGCAAGGCTATATTAACTACTATCTGGAAAGAAGTGAAAAATATCCAACACACTGAGATCAAATGTGACAATTTCAATGGGTCTGTTTTCTGTATATAAGCTACCTGGATTCCATAACTAATAAAACATAAAAACATTTAAATATTGATAACTTATTGTAGACTTTCTCACAAAGATTTAACTAATGAAGTGGAAATCTCTGCTCCCTAATAAAGTGAAGATGATAAAAATGTTAGAAAAAAATAAATCTACAGTACATTCTTATAAAAAGAATTTACAGTAAAAACTTACAAGTTATATTTGAATGCAAGATTTCTAAAATCAAGTGTCTAGTTCTTCCATTAAGTGGGATTATGTAGTGATATAATTCTTTGTTTTACACTATTCCATTAAGATTCATATGATGATCTATCATTTTTAGTGCAATATGTAAAAATAACTTATTTGTAGGGCCCTTTGGCTACTTCATTGCTATATCGCTCTAAACTTATACTTCTCTATTGGCTTGTTTCTTTGTGTAATATTGCTTATTCTCTACTATCTTGATTGTGGGTAAATTATTAAAAAGTTACATTTTGAGACAGCTATTATTTCTTTGACTTAATTACCTCTGTAAAAAAAACAGGTATAATACAAAGAAATAGTAAAATGAGACATATTTTGGGGTAGGAGTCCTTTCAAGTACTAAGAAATATGTACGTTTAAAGGATTACAAATAGGTGATTTCACAATATTGGTAAGAAACCAAAAATGCTAAATAGATGATATAAATTTCTACATGGAATTCTTTCAGGGAAAGAGAAAGCAATTTCTCTTAATATTAGGTGAGTTAAGGAGAGCAAAAGTGGCATAGAAAGCCAATTTTTTTTTTTTATAGCAATGAATCCTTTTGAACGTCTGAACAAAGCTATGTAGCACTCCCTGCCCCAAGTCCATTCCATTTACACACAAAACTTGGCATATTATTTCAAGGTACTCAAGCCATGCAAAACTCATCTCTGTACAGTTAAGGGTTTCCTATGAACAATCACATTAGGATATGGAAGAATCTAGTAATTTTATGTTTGTTCAAATATTTAATTAAAATTTTACTTTTCTGTCTCACATATATAAATAAT
>NW_011888880.1:3104465-3122699 GCF_000151845.1 Pteropus vampyrus | reverse complement strand
CATTGAAAACGCTACCTTGAAAACATTACGCACAGGGAAAAAAGCCAAATACTGTTATGACACTGTTTATATGAAATGTCCATAATAGGCAACTCTGTACAGAAAGTAGTTTTCCTCATATAGACCTTGTACATAATTTGATTTCTACCTAAGGATTTATTTGGGGGGGGGGGAGTTGCTAATGTAAATGGTATTATTTCTAATTTCAATTTTTACTTGTTTATTGCTGGTAAGAAAGGAAATGACTTTTGTGTATATTAACCTTGTATCATGCAACCATGCTATAATCACTTATTGGTTCCAGAAACTTAAAAATTCTATTGAATTTTTACATATATATTTATGTCATTTGCAAACAAGGACAGTTTACTTGCTTTTGATATCTAATTGAAGCATATCACTAAGGGATATCTTACTAAAGCAAGTGTTAAGTGTTCAATGTCAATGTATCATTAACAAAGTTATACTTGTTGAATTATTACTATCACCAAGGCATAATATAAAAATTCAACACAGCAAGGCTATATTAACTACTATCTGGAAAGAAGTGAAAAATATCCAACACACTGAGATCAAATGTGACAATTTCAATGGGTCTGTTTTCTGTATATAAGCTACCTGGATTCCATAACTAATAAAACATAAAAACATTTAAATATTGATAACTTATTGTAGACTTTCTCACAAAGATTTAACTAATGAAGTGGAAATCTCTGCTCCCTAATAAAGTGAAGATGATAAAAATGTTAGAAAAAAATAAATCTACAGTACATTCTTATAAAAAGAATTTACAGTAAAAACTTACAAGTTATATTTGAATGCAAGATTTCTAAAATCAAGTGTCTAGTTCTTCCATTAAGTGGGATTATGTAGTGATATAATTCTTTGTTTTACACTATTCCATTAAGATTCATATGATGATCTATCATTTTTAGTGCAATATGTAAAAATAACTTATTTGTAGGGCCCTTTGGCTACTTCATTGCTATATCGCTCTAAACTTATACTTCTCTATTGGCTTGTTTCTTTGTGTAATATTGCTTATTCTCTACTATCTTGATTGTGGGTAAATTATTAAAAAGTTACATTTTGAGACAGCTATTATTTCTTTGACTTAATTACCTCTGTAAAAAAAACAGGTATAATACAAAGAAATAGTAAAATGAGACATATTTTGGGGTAGGAGTCCTTTCAAGTACTAAGAAATATGTACGTTTAAAGGATTACAAATAGGTGATTTCACAATATTGGTAAGAAACCAAAAATGCTAAATAGATGATATAAATCTCTACATGGAATTCTTTCAGGGAAAGAGAAAGCAATTTCTCTTAATATTAGGTGAGTTAAGGAGAGCAAAAGTGGCATAGAAAGCCAATTTTTTTTTTTTATAGCAATGAATCCTTTTGAACGTCTGAACAAAGCTATGTAGCACTCCCTGCCCCAAGTCCATTCCATTTACACACAAAACTTGGCATAATATTTCAAGGTACTCAAGCCATGCAAAACTCATCTCTGTACAGTTAAGGGTTTCCTATGAACAATCACATTAGGATATGGAAGAATCTAGTAATTTTATGTTTGTTCAAATATTTAATTAAAATTTTACTTTTCTGTCTCGCATATATAAATAATTCATTTTGTAATGACTACTCTAACCATCACCAATTTTAATTTAAAATAATGACAGACATTAGATGATCACTAATCTTTTTGCTAGTTTTATTATACTATATAAGATTTTTCTTGCAATCAAGAATCATCAGCATTCTATTTTAAATTTGTCCTTAAATATATACAATATTGCACTTTAATTTTTGGCAGTTTAAGGAGCGGCTGAATTAAAAAAATCATACAAGAAACTGTAGTCTTTATTTTGCTTTATAATAAGCAAGAAGCTTTATGTAAAGCAGAACTTACAGTAGTGCCAAAAAAAACCCAAATATTTACAGTGTTGCTATTAGTCTTACCTCTGAAGGAAGATTCAGTGTATTGAATGCAAATATTAATCTAACAAAAGCACATTACCCTCCCTCCAATCTGCTGAACATTTTTAAGCCAAAGGGTACTAGTGTGAAATGCTTCTGTGATTTCTTTCTCAAGAGAAAGTACATTTAAAGAATGCTTGTTCTTGAAGCATCTAAACTGGGTCACTAAACTCTTTCATAATGTTTCCTACAAGATTTGAAAAATCTCTAAACTAAAAATGAGAATTCCAAGATAAGCACTTTTTTTTTTTTTTTTTTAGTTTTTCTGAAGTTATTCTCTTTTACAATTACAAGTACACAAGTTAGTTGGCTTTTAGTATGACTTTATGTCATTTTCTTATATATTTTCTGAAATACATAAGATACTGGCTAGGTATCTGCCTGAATTATTTTTAACTTTTGTTACACTGTAGTGAAACTGTATACATTTATATTGATCCCGTATTTGCTATTCTACTTTTTACTTCCCAATTAGGTAAATACAATAGAAAGCTCAATATTTTTCACTTATCAACCAATTAGGGAGGCAGTTTTGAATAGCTATTTTCAAAACTAAATACCCAGATTTAGGCCTACTTATAACAGTATATTGAACATTCAAAAGACCAAAAAGAACATAAATAGAATGTATTTATAATATAAATACACGAAACAAAGACATTCATTTTTGGCACCACCTAAAAAAAATCCAGCAGTACTTTATTACCCTTCAGATCTTTGGAAACACTTAAAATGTCTAACTATTAAACTTTTACTTTTACTCTGGAGAAAAAATAATTCACAAAATTTCAACTGGTATTTCCAAAGCAAAAGATTTTCTTTTGTTATTTCTTAATTTGATCTGCGGAAAGACCCATTATTTAATGAACAGCCAATGTGTTAACTATGCTTTTACATTTTAATCCTACCAAGAACTGATTATGTCAAACAGTGATTTATTATGGACATATATGGTTTCTTCTTAGACAACCATGTACCAATTGCATAGCTCTGATCTGAGAACAAAGGTCAAAGTAGAGAGTTACAAAGGCATTAATATATGTTAACTGAACTGAAATAAACTGTTGAAAAACAGTCTATCTTGGGTAGATGTTAGTGTAAACTTAGAGGGAAAAAAACAGTCATTAGCAAAAAACTTTTCTTTAAAAATAGGTTAATGCTAAGAACAACAGCTTTTAAAATTTCTGTTTAAAAATAAGCTTAATAAACAAGAATACAAATTTTCATTCAAAACTTAGCTCTTTGAAATGCCCTATTTTCTTGCATACAGCAGAAAATACATTTTTCAGAGTAAACATTACATGTAAAAATGAGGCACTAGTTTAAACATATTCGAATATGTTCACACAAACAGGAGTTCCAGTCTCAATCGTAGGCTTATATTTGCTTAATGCTTTCCGGATGGCAAACTGTTCACAAAAATAAGTCTTCTGAAGGAGGTGCGTAAGAAAAACCAACGAATGCATCATCGGCCTCCAGTACGCTGGCGTTCACTATAGAATAGTCAGAAGACACACACACAGAATATGGAACTGTTTCTTCCGTAAATACTGCATCAAAGTTCCTGATATCATCTGGTCCTGCCTAAAATATCAAGAGCACATTATTATTCGACTTAGCTTTTTTCATTAATTTAATCTTTCATTAAAATCCCTTTATGAATTTGTATATTTATTCCTGACAAGTTCAGATGTCTTCTTAGCTTCATCATTGCTTTGAAATATTTTCTGCTTTTCCTTCCCTGATTTTTATTATTCAGGTGAGGTCCTTCTAACAGGTAAGGTTCTTGTTGTTGGGTTGAGGGGAGGGGAGCTAAGGGTAAGGAAGGCTGGCATAACCAGAGTCCTTACCTATGTTCATTTGAATTGCGGGACCTGCAACTGACCTCCCTTTTCTCTCTCTATCCATCACATCTAAGTTTAGAAAAGGGGTTCAGGTGGGCTTTCAGGATTGCCTTTCACATTTGAGGTTTCATAAAAAGCCTGCCACCCAGTTTCTCAATTCTAGATAGGTGAAGCTTTTTGATGAAGAAATGAAGGGGTCTGGTAAGTAAAATTGTGAAAGGTGATTCTTTTTGTGCTACAAAGGTCACTAGGCATTCAGCTATGACACCTTAGGTCTAGAGGCCTAAGGAGACCAGGAATGTGGGAAACAAAGCATGGGGTCTGCTAAGGCTTGAACGCAGTGGTTCTTCATCTTCCTTTACAGATCTGATACAAGCTAATGAACTATCCCCTCCAATGCATTTAAAGATAAAAACTGGGTTACAAATTCAGGTGAGTCACTGTTGAAGCCCAACCCTGAAGCTCTAGCCAGCTCTGCTCTAAACGATGAGAATACTTAAAACGTTCAAGCCACAATGTCTAACTAAGGCGAACAAATAGGAACTCAGAGCAGATGTTATAATCCAAGGATACAGTTAGCCTGCTAGGTCTACAAACAGCAGAGCAGAGCCCAGGGAAACCCAGGATGCTAGTCCTTCCATGTGAGAAATTCCCTCACCACGGAGGAAAAAGAATGCTAGAAATTATATTTATGTATATTAAAAATGTCATCAAGTTCTTTCATATAACCCCAGAAAGCATGGCTTCTGGAATAACAAAGGTTTGAATTCTGGCTGTGAAATCTGCTAGCTATAATTCTTTATATAAACTACTCTAACTCTGTGAGTTTGTTTCCTCTCCTATAAAATAGGAATATTACCACCTTCCTGTTTAGGTTGTTTGTTAGGATTTGATGTGTTAATACATAAAATTCCTAGAATCTGACATGTAGCAAGTGCTCGATAAATGGTGGCAAATGCTCTTTTACTTGACTTTGTAAATATTTTGAGAAAGCCCTTATGGCTCATGGCTAGTACTGACAGGGACAACACTGGATGGCTCATGTGGAGAGTGAGAGCTCTGTCTTCAAGGCACCCCGGCTCAAATTATAGTCCTGCAACTTCGACTAAATTCTGGGCAAGTTATTTAGCTTCTCTGTGCTTAAGTGAACTCATCTGTATTATGTGGAAAACAACAGTACTATTTCATAAGACTGTTGTCAGAGTTAAATAACAGGATGTAAGTATTGAGAAAAAAATATATACTTTATCCTGCTCTAGCTAACTTTTGATCTTTGTTAATCTGTTAGGTGAAAAATGGTGACTGTTAGGGTTTTGTTTTACATTTCTTCAACTGTCAGTAAGTTTGAACATCTTTTCATATATTTAAAAGCCACCTGTATTTTCCTGTAATTGCAATTATTTTGTGTCTTTTGTCCATGTTTCTACTAGTCATTGGTCTTTTTTCTCACTGATTTATAAGAATGCTTCATGTGCTAAGGAGATCTTCCCCAATTTGTTATTTTCAGTATTTTTTTCATGGAGACATTTCTAAACTTAGGGACTCCTAAGTCTTTAATGTACTCAATGACACACTGATTTGAGGATAACTAATCTCAGTAAGCTCTCAAAGAAAATAAAATTATTCTTAAAGATCCTAAGTTCTTATTGAAGACTCCAGAAATTAGGGACAGACTGTCCCTAATGGAGTCACTTGTAAAACAGTCATTTCTGGATGAACTACATGAAATAAGTCAATCTAGAAAAATTATTATGTTTTTAGGTGTATGATATCACACCTATTAATACCAGCTATGGGATATGGATTGAGGCGAACCTTTAATAAAATCTAAGTAGGTTAAATAATACTCACTGTCCTGAAGTGATTTTCTTATCCTAATCTGACTTATTAAAAAAGTTATTTCATGAGTTTCACAGTAATACCACAAAATTTAAATAAAAGAAAAACGAAGTCACCTATGATCTTGCAACCCCAAATCAATCTTAGTTTATATTCTCTTCCTGTCATTACCCATCATTTTCACTGCTGTAATTATAAGTCACAAAATTGTAATTACCATAATAACATTTAATATTACAAGGATTTTTCAAGTATCTGCTCATTGTTATATTATTAGTATCATTTATTTAACATGAATAGGCCACAGACCATAAGAGAGCACAGAAAGAATAATGACTTTGGAATCAGGCACAGATTTGAATCCTTGCTCTGCTATGTGACAGCTCTGAGTTTCCCTTCATAAAACAAGTATAATAAGAATAGTAATAGCAGTAATTTGGTAGCTTATTTGAGGAATAAATTACATATTGCAATGCATAATAAGTACATATGCTTACATAGATGAAGCTACCAATAGTAACATCATCATTGACCTAGGGATGATTATTTACATTTTCCCTATTGTTATACACTTATTTCCAAACATTTTCGACATTGTTAATATTGTAAACAGGTCTTCGATGCAGCTTTTCTGCTTTAAAATAAAAATTATTTTTAGGTAAAATGTTTCTTTCCATCAGTAGATTTAACATATCAAACTAACATGAACATTTTTATAATACTGTCTTACTGTTTTCCAGAAAAGAGGTTTACAATTTATATCACCATTAATGTTTGCCTGTACCTGGTTTTATATGAATCTAGAAAAAACTGTGCATTAGTGTTACTTAAAATATTTGTTGATTTATAGGTATGAAAATGATACCTCATAGTTACTTTAATTTGCATTTATTTTTTTTACCCATTGAGCTCATCTCTTTCTTGTTCATGCTCTAAAGAAACACTTCACAATTACTGTGCTGAAAGATATTTTTACCAATCTAATGTAACTATAATCTTACTGGTCATCTTGAAGTTCTCAATTGTACCAGATAATCCTGAGTAAAGCATATTTCACAGATATTTAGGTACTGATTCAATTTCATCCAGACTGCCAAAATTATGATGAGCTACAGTTTTACATTTCACTATTTTATAAAGGACTTGGATATACTTACCACATTAGGATTAAAAGGTGGTGGAATCTTCTTTTGTACAAGGTCAGTCCAGCTAACTGATTCAAAAAAGGGATGATTCTGAATTTCAAGCTAGAATATTAAAGAAATATATATATATTTTTACTAATGTTGAAGAATATGTTAAGTACTCACTGAAGAAATTTATGAAGTCAAACCATTACCACTTTGTCTCTCAAAAATCTTCTTAGATACATGTTTACATTATTCATGTGGCAAAATGGTGCAGCAGGAAGACTACCTGAGCAGACATGACGATTATATCCTTTTCAAAGTCACAGTTTCTTCATAAGTAAAATGGGGTTAACATTTCTGCCCTAGATACTTCACAGGTTGTTTTAAGGATCAGTGGAAAATATAGAAATAAAAGTGGTATGAAAAGAAAAAAAGGACTACATGGGCACAAATAATTATTATTATTTGTTGTTGTTATTATTATTATTATTATTATCATCATTATTATTTTTTGAGTGGGGGAGGTAAAGAAAAAGTTAGGAAAGGAAGTTTTACACACTGGGCCAGAGGTAAAATCAAGGTGATATGTTCACTACCAAAATGTATTCCACTCTGGGTCGCTATTAAAAGTTGGCACAGTATTTATTCCAGCTTTTTTTTTTTTTTTTTTTTGGTCTTCCTGCAAGGTGCAATGAAAGTGTATAAAGTAAGATCTAACCTGGTTTGGTGGGTTTAAAAAAGACTTCTTAGAGAAAGTGATGTCTGATCAGAGTTCTGAAATATGAGTAAGAATTAGCCAGACAAAAGAATGAGTTATGTGAGATACAAAACAGAAAATGACAAATGAATAAACAAAACAAACAAACTCATAGACACAGACGACAGAAGGGTGGTTTCCAGCGGGGTAAGAGGGAGGGTGAAGAGGGTAAAGGGGGCCAAATATATGATGACAGAGGGAGCCCAGACTTCGGGTGGTGAGCACACAATACCATATACAAGAACTGCATACTTGAAATTTATATAACGTTATTAATCAATTTTACCCCCCAAGTTTTTTTTTAAAAAATGAGGGAAGAATATTCCAGGTAGAATATGAAGGCCCGAAGGTGGCAAAAAGGTTAGTTTGGTCAAGAAAATGAGTCCAGTATGGTTGTAGTACAGGGAAAGATGGGGACTGTCACACAAGGTGAGGCTCAAGAGGTAAAAGGGCCATGTCATATGGGCCTGTATTAGAATTTTAGATTTTATTCTAGGGGTATAGGAAGCCATCAAGGAGTTTTAGGTTGAAGAATGTCACAGATGTGTGGTGTTTTCGGTTTTTTCTTAAGACCACTCAAACTGCAAAGGGAGAATAGACTGGAGAGTCGTAACCAGATAAAGGAAAACCAGCTACTGTTATGGACAAACAAAATGAGAGTGTTAGGAGAAGAGTAGTAACAGTGGGCACAGAGAGAAGTGTCTGGATACAGGAAAGACTTAGGGAGGCAGACACACCAGGACGTGGGTGTCTGCTGAATATGGAAGTAAGGAAGGAAGAAGAGTCAACAATGACTCTCATGATCACGCTCGGTGAAATAAGTCACATGAAAAAGGACAGGAACCATATGATTTCACTAACATGTGGGATATAAAACAGAAAGCAACAAATGAACAAACAAAATCTCATAGCCACAGACAACAGTACAGTGGGTACCAGAGGGAAAGGGGGATGGGGGAAGAAGAGGAGGTTAAAGGGGATCAAGTATATGGTGACAGAACTTTGGGTGGTGAGCACACAATGCAATATACAGATGATGCATTATAGAACTATACACTAGAAACTTCTATAATCTTATTAACCAATGTCACTCCAATAAGTTTAATAAAAAATGTTTGAAAGCAGTATTAGGAAAAAATTTGATTTAATTATTTGATATATTAAATTTATAGTTATAGAGAATACTGAATAGACAGATAAAAACAAGTACAGAAAAGAGTATATTGTGTTCCCATTTGTGTAAAAAAAGTTGGTGGGGAGGAGATGAGTATTATGGGTATTTGCGGAAAGGATAAACAATAGAAAAAAATATTGATAGTGATGACTTCTGGAGAATGAGATAGGGATCTAGGGTGGGAGGCTATATTTTTCACTTTGCACTCTGAAAAATTCTTTAAATTTTTTTACATGTATCTTCTTAACAAAAATGCCAATAAATAAATACATGAATGTTTTTAAAAAATAACTCTCAGATTTCTGACCTAAGAATCACAGAAGGAAGATAGCAGGAGTTCGATTTAGAAGATGCTGTGTTTGCGGTACCCTCAGGAAATCCAAGGGGTGGTGCTGAACAGGCAGGTGTTACATGAACCCAGAGTTCAGAAAAGAGGTGTGGACTGAAGATAAAAATGTGTGAGACAAAGACACATTGGTAATCAAAGCCACAGGGCCAAGTGACATTGTTCAAATGAGAGCAAACAGAAGGAAAGACGGTTTTAGGACAACCACGAGGAACTGCAATACTTAACAGTCAGGCTAAAGTGGGGAGCTCACAGAGATTACGGAGGAGGGCCTAGAAATAGAGAGAGAAAAGCACAAGATGAGTGTGTGCTCTTGCAGCCTAGGGAACAAAAGAGTGTTGGAAATTTAAATGCTGCCGACAGTGCGAGCTGAGGAATAGAAGTATTCAGCAATTCTAGTAGCTATTTTGTGGTAAACTGAGAAATGAGAAAGGATTGGGAAAAAGAGAATGCATATAGAAACTTTCAACAAGTTTGGCTATGAAGGGAAATTTCAAGAGAGTATTACCCTGCAGGATGGCAGGATTGAAGGTTTTTTGGTTTGTCTTAAGAAGAGACGTGACAATGTTTAATTAACTAAGTGGAAGAAACTAGAACAAAAGTGAGCAGTTATCTGTGCACGAAAAAGCTTGCAAAGGATGCCCTGTGAGAGGCTGGGATCCAGCACAGGTAGAAACTGACCTTTTCCACTATAACAGGAAGAAGGTAACAACAGGAGCAGATGCATGTAGGTCTGCAAACTTAACAGCAAGAAGCTCAATTAGTTCTGCTCTGCTGACTCTATTTTCCGAAACTCTATAATAGAAGGCAAGATGATCTGCTAAAAGTGAAGAAGAAAAGGCATCTGGAAACCTGGAGAGAAGGTCTGAAATAGTTAACATAGAGAGGAAGAGAGAAAGCTGGAGAAACCTGGGGCACCACCAGGCAGTGGTGACGCACAAAGACCTTAATGGCTATGACTTCGCAGTGCTTCCAATGTGCCCACATGACACTGTGATTTGTAATATGAAATACATACTTCGTCACTTTCTGGCAGAGTTCCCAAACCCCTCGGAATTTCCTAAGTGATGACAGCAACTCTGGTGTCTCTTTTTATGTTAATGAGGTAACTTTTGGACCCCAGCCAAGGATGGGGGCTGGTTGCCAGGAGAAACAATCTTGTGATTAAAGTTAAAACTTTCAGTCCCAAACCTCCTTCCAAGCCTCCGGCGAAGGGAAAGAGGCTGGAGGTTGAATCAATCACCAGTGGCCAATAACTTAGTCAATCATGACTACATAATGGAGTCTCCATAAAAAGCCAAAAGGATATCTCATTGGCCCATGCTGGGGAACCAGAATGCTTCCATGTGTCATTGTGCCAGGCCTCAAGCTCCATGAGGACAGAAGCTCCTTTGTTTGGGACCTCGCCCTCTGTATCTCGTCATCTGGCTGTTGATCTGTATCTTTTAATATCCTTTGCAGTAAATCAGTACTATAGTAAGTAAATGGGTTTTGAGTTCTGTGAGTTGTTCTAGTAAATTAATCAAACCCAAGGAGGGAATCGTGGGGAACCTCTGATATGTAGCTGGTCTGTCAGAAGCACAGGTAACAATCTGGGCTTTTGATTGGTGTTTGAAGTAAAAAGTGGTCTTGTGGGACTAAGCCCTTCACCTGCGGAATCTAATTCCTTCTTCAGGTGGACAGTGTCAGAATTAAACTGAATTTTCAGACACTGCTGGTGTCTGAAATTTAGCTTGTTGGTTTGGAGAAGCCTGCACACACACGCACACACGCATCGGAATTGGGTCTGGGAACGCTTTTCAGCCCAGTTATGCAACTTTCTTCAGTTCTGTTAAGCAGCCCCAGAGATGACGAATGGATTTCTCCATGACTGCAATTTCTATCAATGAAATCAATAAAAGCACCGAAGGGCAAGGAATCACAAAATAGCAGCAAGACTGACAAACAAGGGACTGTGGAATCCCAGACAGAGAGAGAACAGATGAGAGAGCCACCTGATGGACTGGGGAGTATAGGAGAGAAAAATCAGTAGCGGAAAAGTTTATCATTCCCAGCTCAAGTTCAAGATTGATAAACAGCCATTGGGTATTTCTGGGAAATTTAATTGAATTTAAAAGTTTATGTTCGACGGTTTGTGAATTTACTGACAGAGTAACATAACACTGGTAACTACACTAGCAATTTAATTACCCTGATTAAAAAAACGTAAAACAAAAAACCCTGCAGATTCCATAATTATCTCAAGGCGGTGTCTCCAAATTCTCAGGAAAAAAAAGTGATTTAATGTTAGTTCGAGGCAAAAGGCATTACCTCATGCAGTCAGGAGGCACTTAAATTCTTGTTAAACAAAATGATCTGAAAGTTTAGGTAATCAAAAAAAAACATATGCCACACATTTTTAAAAAGGAGAGAGAGGAGGAAAAATTCTAATAAAAAATCGAATAAATAAGAGTGTGAAAGCTGGATGTGGGGGATGGAGAGGAGAGGATCAAACTGTTATGGAGATCAAATGAAAAAAATGTTCGAGCGCTTTAAACTGTACAGTTCCATACAGACACACTGGTGAAAACTGTCGGGTGCTCTTCTTAAGAGCTGTATTCATTCCATTAAATACAACATAAAATAAGGCTTTATCTTCAAATTATAAACAAGCTTAAATAAAGCGGGTACTGGGAAAGATATACATACAAAGTCTTCTTTGGCACCAAGTCGATTTTGCCTGTCTTTTTCTAGGAGTTCTTCCAGAATGGACCAGGCTGTAAGGCTCACTCCTGGCCTCAAATTTAGGGGCTTGTGAAGAATATTGTCATACATTTCAGCAACATCTCGGCAATAAAAAGGAGGCTGGGGAAAAATAAGCAAAATAAAGACAATGTTAACTAAACTATGCTAAGATGTTTAGATTAAAATACTTGGATTTGGCTTTGATCTACAGGAAGCCGACTGGGTCTGGACAACTGCAGAAATGTGCAGGCCACTTTGAGTGCGTGGATATTGGCAGTGTGGCCTCTTGAGGAGGAAGTGATTCTAAAACCCAAGAGCTTATTACATGTTCATTGAATAAATTAAGGTCAGTCTGTTCAATAACACCTTGTAGAAAAGACAACTACCGACCACGTCACAGGCACAATGATAGAATTATTGGAAATAGAGATCCAACACCGATGCAACATTACGTGATTTCTTGATTCTTGAGAATAAACTAATTAAAACAGATTTCTAGTAGAGATGGAGATCTGAAGATACTACGTCTTCCTAAGTACTGTCAGTGACAGCATTATGAGTGTACTCTGCAGAATTAAAATTCTACTGTCACTCAACATAGCATTAGCCAGTTAAACATAGAGTTTAAAAGTTTTAAAGTAAAAATAATTTTCAAAGTTAAGGGAGTTATAGGCTAGTCACTTTTTTTTATAGGAAAGAAAAAACTTTTTATTTTTTACTTTTTAAAATCTAACTTCATTTTTAAATAGTTAATGTAAGTCTCATCAATGGATGTTCCCTTTTGAATCAACTGAATTTTATATATGATATTTTATACTTTCAAAGTCCACTAAAGAAAGTCAAAGGATTTGGAAATATCAGGAGGGCAAATACCCAACACCTAAAGAAAGTAAGGTATAAAGTGGTTATCAGGTAGGTGTTCTAAGTCACCAGCGTAACCAAAAACTACATCTCTTCTCAAGTGGACCTCGGTCAAAGGCAAAGAAAAGACAGTGCGGGGGGCCATAGAAGTTTGACGGTGGTATTTGGCTTGCTGGGGGCAGCACCACGTGGGAAGAGAGGGTGGTTCCCAGCCCGACTGCTGGACACTCAAAGGGAGCCTAGAAACTATTCTGAATATTTCAAAAAGCCTAAAGAAAAACATACATTATTCCTATGAAGATATGTAAGCTAATTAAAATGCCTAAATTGTTTGTTTTGGTTGGACTGATATTAACTCAATGTAGGAAAACAACTTTACTCATGCTCATCAGAAGCTCTGGCTGGCCTTCTATGTCTTTAATAAACACTGGGGAAACTAATGATGTAACAAAGATCACTTCTTTCCAATGGAATCTTCAAGATGATGTTTTGGTGAAGAGAACTGAGGGTTCCCAGTGATGAAGAGAGTGTAGTATCAGTATATTAACTAAAGCCTATAAAAACAAGATACAAGGCAAAAGCCAAAAGGCATTACAAATGCAAATACAAAATTCTTTTTTCTTCTCATTTCTTTGAAATCAGGCAGAATGATGATTGGGGTAAACTGAATTAAAAGTGGATAATTTTAATGTTAAAACTAGGTGTCTATTCTTTTAAAATGTGAATGGGATGAGAATACCTAAAGTGATTACTATAAAAGAGAAATAATTATATTAAAAAATTAACAACAAAATGAAAAATTTTTCTTTTTGTGCAGATCCCTAATGTGGTTTTGGATTCATCTAACCAGGGTACTACTGCTCTCTTAGTGTTATCTAAGAGTCCACATGATTAGTAAAAGGGATAAGAGAGAAAACTCAAATCAATTATAATTATTGGAATAATAATAATAAGAGTAGAAGTGCGTACCAATCCGTACAGCATTTCATACAGAACCGCACCAAGGCACCACCAATCCACAGTATTGTCATAGGGCTGTTTTCTGATGACTTCAGGTGCAAGGTACTATGGAGAAAAAATTAAATATTAGAGCAACTCAATAACCAATTCAAGATAAAATTTAGGAATAAATGAGAAATTTATCTAATTTTAGGTGTTACTATCGTACTAAAAACATATTATCTAGATTTTCAAATAGTTGGGTATTCTCATTCTATACCTATGGTTCCTCAGCATCGACTGGGACATTTTTCAAAGTATACATATTCAAATATCTCCCCCACAAACCGTGATGCAGTTAAGAGAAACAGAAGAGGACAGCAAATGTAGAGTCTGTAGGTAAAATAGGTATTTTGGGGTGAGAAGAAGTCTTTCACAGGATTAATTTATTTTAGAAATTCCTCTGGTCACTACTCATAACTGTTTCTCTTGAAGAAAGAATTCTAAGGTGGCAATTATAATCCATTTTTTCCTTTTCAGTGGACATATTATACAAAAATGCTGTATGTTATTAGACAGCTATTTATATTTTAACTTGTAAAACACTCATCACCATTTCACACATATAAAATAGTAAATTTGAATTTTAGATTCCAAAATATATATTTTATCTTCCCATATGAAATAAGGAAATAGTTTCTTAAGCTTTTTCTATGTGATCTAAAGAATGGAAAAATAAATTAAAAAGATTTAATAACTGCTGATCACATTTAGATTTAGAAAAAAACTTTGTTTCCTTTCTAAAAACCACAAGTATTAGAATTTTTGTTTAACTATAAAATCAATATATATTCACAAAAAAATGTCCCTTCATATATACACTAAAAAAAGAATAGTTACTATTACATACAAGAGCTAGGGTTAGATTATAGAAAGAAAGAAAAAACTACATTTTAAAGTAAATGTTGTTACTTATGTTACTTAAGTTTCTGATCCTGATTAGAAATCTCATGTGAGCCATTTTTTCCCATGCATTTTCAACAATATTTGCCATTACTCTACGATGATGATTACGATAATGATAAAATACTACCTAGCACCTAAGATTACTATAAATACATTAAAATTCGGACAGTTTAAAATAAACTAAAAGTGTGTGTGTGTATGTGTGTGAATAACAAGGCTTTAACATAAATCATAAAGATTATTATTGTCTCAAATAGAAAGATAAATTTTCTGCTAGCTAGCATGATTAAAGAATGGGAATGTTTGGGTTAATAAATTATGATTTGTGCTTCCCCTCCACCAATATCCACTGCTTTATTTTCTTCTGTTAAATAAACACTTTTTAAGAAATAGTTTAACCATACAGAAAAACAGAAAAAAATAATAGAAACCAATAAGGCTGCCACCTAAATATAGGCAATGTCAATCTTTTGCCCTATTTCCGTTAGCTTTTTTTTTTTTTAAAAAAAAAGCTTTATTAAGATATTCACACACCATACAATTCGCCCATTTAAAGTGTACAATTCAGTGACTATTTGTATATTTATAGAGTTATGCAAACATTACCACAATTTTAGGACAATTTCATCACTGATTTGTGATTTTTTTTAAGGATTAGAAATATAATCGAATATTTAAAAAAGTCTAAGGTAAATATTAACATTGAAAACAAGCATAACATATCTTTGTTAGGTTATCTGTGGTATCTCACATGCACAGTTAAAAATAACAACTATCAATAAACTTTAAGTGTTCAGAAAGGATGATTATCAGATACTTCCAACTGGCTAGAAGCTAATATGATAGTTTTTTTTTCCGCTTTCAAATTTTGTATATGCAATTTGTGATTCATTTTTGCATTTTATACATGATTATGTGAATGGCAATGAGACATACTTCTTACCTCTGGTGTCCCACAAAATGTTGTCGTGGTGTCAGAAATAGCAATTCCTTCTTTACAAAGACCAAAATCTGTTAAGACAACATGTCCCTGAGAAGCACAGGGGCAGTAAGATAAAACAATGCATGGACATAAATTGGCAATTTTATAAACCATTCTATTTTGAAATAATTATAGACCCAAAGAAACTACAAAAATAATACACAGAATTCCATATACTCCCCATGTACCCAGCTTTCCCTAATGCTGACATCTTATATAACTGTACTATAATATCAAAATCAGGAAAATGACATCGGTACAATATCATACTTTATTCACTATTTTGCATGCAAATACGTGTGTGTTTTCACTATTTTGCACACATATACGTGTGTGTGTGCATGTATGTTCTATGCAATAGAGATGTACAGATTGGTGAAACTACCACCGCAATCAAGACAGAGGGCTGTCCATCATCCCAAAGAAACAAAGGATCCCCTCTCTGCTACCCCTTCATCTTTGCACTCTCCTACCCTCTCCATCCCTGTGCTCTCGCGACCACTAATCCTTTCTCCATCCCTATGGCTTTGTCTGTATGAGTGGAATCATTCAGTGTGGAACCTTTGAGGCTGACTTTTTTTCCACTAAGTATAACAATAAAAATTGAGAACTAGTAGGTTTTTAAATGACAATACTTACTACTGAATCCAAAAGAATATTTTCTGGTTTCAAGTCTCTATCAAGTTAAAAAAAAAAAAAAAAGAAAGAAAGAAAAAAAGAAAAGCAAAACTGAATATTAACTGAAATAAAATAATACGAAGACATTTTCACAAGTAACATTTTATTTATTTATTTATTTTTTACAAATAGTATTTTAAAAACTTACCTGTACACTATTTTGATGGAGTGCAAGTAACCCAAAGCGCTGGCAATTTCAGCAGCATAAAACCTAGCTCTGTGTTCAGGAAAGGACCGTTCTCTTTGTAAGTGAAAAAACAGCTGTAAAAGGGGGAAAAAAAAGAATATTAAGATTATTCACACATAAAGTGAAACAAATACATTCTATAACACAAAAATAGAATTCGTTTGTGTTACTTTGAACATGAGATAAAAAAGCACCACAGCACATAACTGTAACTCTCCTTTGTCTGTGTCCCAACCTAGCGATCCCTGTCTCTCTTCAACCACACCTTTCTCTCTACCCTTGCTAACTTACTCATCTCTCATTTACGTCTCAGTCCTCAATGTGGCAGTGTCCTCACCCCTGCAGAAAACCACTCTGATAAAAGATCATCGATGAAGACCAAGGATGTTGATATTGGCATGTAGTTACAGTATCTTACTGGACCTATTTTGACTGGTCTTTCCTTTGGGAAAAAAAAATCAAACATTATCCAGAGATTGGAAACTAGTGGCTAGCACATTGAATATAAACCACAGATATAATTTGTTTGAAACAATATTGTTTTTAGAAAAATCTAAATTTGGTTTCTTCAAGACAAAAAAAAAAAGGGGGGAGGGGACAGTTCTACCCCATTAAGCCTAAATTCCAATTTTGGTAGCAAATGGCTGGAGCTAAGCGGCATCTGGACTCTCCAGTCCACTTCTTACACTTCCCAATTCTTAATTTACTTCTTACAACCTGTCCTTTAGCCATGAGGTGAAGTCTGCTCGACCTACTCTAAGTCCCTTGGCTTCTCTGACAATGATCTCTCCCTTAGGTTTCCTTCCATCTTGGAGAGACCCTCCACTATAATCATAGCTAACACTGACTGCCTACTGCATCAAAGGCACAATGCTAAAGACTTTATATGATTGTATTATTTAATACACCTGTTTTGAGGTAGAAAATTAATGAGAAAGCTGAGGCTCAGAAAGGCTTGTTTATATGCTTAGCATAAGAATTATTTGATTATACTCTACCTGGCTCCAGAACAAATATGTAGTAATATACAATAATTAATATCACGTGTCAAGGTTAAAATGTAAATGTGAATATTAGGGGAAAATAATAGGAATAATAATAGGAAACACATAATGAAATCACATTCCTTCCATCTCTCTTTTTCTATCCTTTCTCCTGGTCTTTATTCCTTTTATATCTATTGCTTTTTCAACTTCTCCTCCATCCACCCCAATATTCTATTTTTCTCCCATCATCTTAGCCAAGTATGTCTTTTTAGAAGACAAGGCTACCTCTTTCCACCTTTGCTACTCAGTAATGAACAGTCACTGTGTAAAAAGGGCCCAGAAGCAAAGTCCTAAACAGCATGAAGAAATCATAGATGAAATCTGCTGTAGGATCCATCTGCAGTTAGATGTCTCACATGACATTTCAAGGACACAGAGTGGTACTTACGTCTAGGTTAAATCCAGGGTTTAACGCTCACTAGAACACTGTGATGTTGACAAAGTTACTTAACCTCTCTGAGCCTTAATTTCCTTATCTATAAAATGGGTACAAGTGTTTATCTCAAAGAATGGTGATGAACTGAAATAACACATGTAAAATAATTACAAAGTGCCAGGCCCTCAATAAATTCTCATTATATGTTAGCACTCACGCATGCATGAACTAAAATGACAACCCGAAAGGTAGGGAAAACGTGGGGTCATCTGCATCGCTGAGTCGGGGGGCCTGCGGGATTCATAATCTTACTTCTATACTGAAGAGTCAGAAGGCATTTTTACATACATGTAGGGGGTCGAATAATGATTCTCTTTATGATCTCCTCCAAATGATCTGG
>NW_011888880.1:3089792-3103760 GCF_000151845.1 Pteropus vampyrus | reverse complement strand
CATCTCATTTGATTAATAGTTTGCACATTTTAGAAAATGACAGGCTAGAGTAATATTTATGTGCAATTAATGAAGCGATAATTATCTAAATTATGACTCATGTTTTATTCTAATGCTTCAGTATATTATTCTTGATATATAGGTCAGTGACAGAACTATCCATGAAGACTGTAGCTTTATACCAAGGTTCCTTTTTTTTTTTTTTTTGCCATTGCCAAACTTTTACATAAAAGGAAATTCCAGGAGAAAAATGGCAGATAGAAATTAATTAAAAAGAACAGAGAAATACAATGAAAATCTAAAACACAAACAGGAGATATCTACTCTATAGTCCTTAATTCATATATTTTAAATGACACCCAAATTCATACTTTCAACTAACATGATTTCATACAACTCTTTGAAAAAAAATTTCTTACTGAATGACATGATCAGATTCAAATACAGCTCTAACAATTACAAAATTACATACTAAGGTATTTTTATGAACTGTCTCATCTATACCATAAGCTGATTAAGAAAAAAGCCCAGTGTTAAACACTGCTCCACATTGTACATTGTGTTTATTAGCCAGTACCGTAAATACTGTTGCTACTCAACAAATAGCTGTTGATGCTGGACTAACCTTCCAAAAACTTTTAAGAAAAATACTGACTTTATTCTATTTTTTCTAAACAATGTCAATATTAGAAAACTAATTATAAAACTCACCTCCCCTCCATTAACAAAATCCAGAACAAAATAAAGCTTTTCAGTTGTCTGGAAAGAATAATGTAATCCAACCAAAAATGGATGTTTCACATTTTTCAAGAGCACATTACGTTCAGCCATAATATGTTTTTGCTGTAAAAAAAGGTAAAGAATCAACTTGGATCATATACCAGAAAACAATTCTGTTAATTGAGAAAAGGGGTTTAGGAGAAACAAAGCTATTTTACTTCACCTCTTTTCTGTTGAGAACTATTTTTTTCTGTAACACTTTGACGGCATAAAATTTCCCATCCAGTTTCCGTTTTGCAAGAAGAACCTGTTGTAGTTAAAAATTGGCATACTATTAAAAATTTTAATATTTTGATAGGACTAATTCACTTATCAATAAATCAATACTTAAATTTTATAAAGAGAAAGTCTACAAGGGACCTAGATAATATGATGTTTATCTTAAAAATTGAAAACTCCTAAATTTACTTCTATAAATCACTTTTCCTTAGATATTTTTCTGTTTTTCAAACACACTGTGGATTTGCATTTCTGTTTGCTTTTGCTTCTTTTGGTATACTCTGCTTTTCTTGCTTTGTTGCACTTTGTTGGTTTCTAACCATTTTGCAAGGCTTTAAATGTTTATTAAACATAACACGTAAGTAGAATAACTCACCAATCATTACAGTTCAGTAAATTATTACAAAATGAACACACTGTGTAACCACTACCGGGTCAAAAAGTAAAACCTTGTTGGTAGCCTGCAGTCCCCCTTTTGCCCCATTCCACAAACTACTCACCCTTGTCTTCCTCATAGGTAAATATCTCAACTTGAATAACAAAGATAAGATTTGACATTTTTGAATTTTATGTAATTAGGATCATATAAAAAAGATGTCTATCTGACATCTTTCACTCCAAATTATCTAATATGAATTCATATTGTGGTATATAGTAATAGTTTTTGTATTTTTCTTGCTGTGTAGAATACGGCATTACATAATTTAATCTACTCTTTTGTTGATAGACATTTAGATTGTTTATGAATAGCGATGCTATGTAGATTCTGGCCTCTGCATTTCCTAGTGCACATGTGCATGCATTTCTGTTGGATATGTAGCTAGAAGTAGAACCAATGTGTCATAGGTAATACATACATTCATCTTCAGTAATTAACACTAATTTTCAAATGGTACAAAAGACAAAACACATAAGAATAAATCCAATTAAAGATTTGTAAAAACTTTACAAAAAACACTATAAAACAGTATTGAGAAAAATTAAAGAGGAACTAAATTAACAAAGGGATATGTCATGGTCATGAATTGGAAGACTCAATCAATGACATGAAGATGGCAGTTCTCCCCAAACTGATTTCGATTCAGTGTAATCTCAAACAAAATCCAACAGAATCTTGTGGACATTGACATGCTAATTCTAAAACTTCCACAGATACGCAAAGGGCTAAGCATAACCTCTTGACGAACAAGGATGTAGGAGTAGATCCATGCTTTCGTGGACACTGGATATATAAAGTTCCCGGAGAGCAGCAGTGAAAGAACACTTTTCACTAAGCTGGGATCGGCTGGCTACCCCTGGGGAAGAAAATGAACTGTGACCCTACACCTCATACTGTGTGCAAGAACCAGCTTTGGTAGACTCTAGATCTGAACGTGAAGTTCCCCAAAAGATGGTGCTTCTTGTTAATAATGACAGAATATCTCTAACACTTCAGTGGGCTGTGAGCATTTTGAGAGCAGGATCCATTTTTAGCTTTCTATTGCCCAGCACGTAGCAGGTGGTCAACATGCATTTGCTGAATTAATAAACACACACGGGGTTAACCGCATGGGCCCAGTTTCTAGTAACCAGCAACACAGAAAACAAACCAGAGATACCGAAAGCTATGAATAGAGCAAAGTGTAATTAAGCACATACATGTTTATTTTTACTACAGATTGAAGTATAAAGCAAAAAAGCACTTAAGTACATTTGATAATTCTGATAACTCCATCTATGACACTTCTGGCCTTAAGTGATTCCCCTTCTTTGGTATGGCCACGCTGTCAAGTTAAGTGATTCATCTGACACTCACTTTTTGAGGAGAAGCAGGGTCTTTACACAGCCCTTTCTTTCCCCAACTATTATTTACACAGCTGCTCATTTTTGCCTTTTCAGCCTCAGCTTAAATAGCACCTCTTTGAAGAAGTCGTTTCTGACCAACCCATCTAAGAAGTGACATTCTTGTCACTTCACTCTGTTCTTCATTTCATTGACAGTCCCAATACTACTTACAATTATTTATCTTACTGCATATTTTTAATTGACTATTTCCCCGACTAGGTTATAAGCATCACAAAGGTAGTAATGGTGTCAGTTTTGTTCAATATAATCTAACCAGGGCTCAAGACGGTGCTTGACAAGTACTTGTTGAACAAATGAGTTTTACATTAGAATCTGAGTAGATGTCTCATCTTTCTAATTATTCTGTCAATACTTTGAAGGTAGAGAAAACACCTTAGCTCCACATCCTGCCTACCAACAGGCCCTGTGGCCTTGCGTACACAAAGCACGCATTCCTTAAAGAACTTATTCGCTGAATGAGAAAATAAAAACACTCTTACCTTGCCAAAGCTGCCTTTTCCAATAACTTTTAAGAAATCAAAGTCTGTTGGTTTAGCACTGAAATAAATGAACAACGACAAGAATCAGCCTCCCAGAAATTGAAAAGATGTTAATTTTTAAATATTTCTTAGCATCTTACTCTTTAATAAGTAAATGTTGGGTACAAAACACTTCAGCATGGAGACTTCAGCTTTCACACTGGTCGTATCTTGTCTTTAATATAAAATAGGTAATAATAAATACTAATAATATCTACTTTCTGATTAGATAAGACATTTATAACTTTATTTAAGCCTGTTAAAATTTGCTTAAGAGAAACTTCAATAATCTGCTTGTGAGAAAAGGATCGATATTATGTACAATATATATAGCTTTGAACTCAATGTAGCTTCTGTCTAAACCAATTTTATTAAACATAAACCTCACCGATGTTGTTAACGAGGAAGCTGAATAACTATATAAATTAGTGATACACTCCAAGGACTATCTAGCCTGGTAATTCTTCTGAAAAGGAAGTTACTAGCTGAAATAGCTAATAAAGTCACTAAAAGATTTCTGATGGAGGAAAAAACGTCATCACAGTGTTTGGTGTGTGTAAGTGAGATATTATACATTACAGAAAAAAAGTCTTTGCTTATTCTCATAAATGGCAGTATAGGAAAGCAAGGAGTAGGAAAGCCAGAAGGAATACTAAGATTTATTTATATTAACTTATAGGTAAAAATGGCATTGGCTGGACGTAGGCAAAAGCACAGGGTAGCAGAAAGCTGAGATTAAGCAGCCAGAAGAACTGTTTCCTTCAACACAGTTCGAATTCTTAAATTGTACAAGGGAGAGTTGGAATGACTCCATTTAAATTCTAAATTTGCTTCAATTCATTATCGAAAGGAATAGTCAATTCAAACACAAGAGCAACACTAAGTCTAAGTTAAATAATAACAGGGAAGGTTAGGGAAATAAATACGTAACTCAGCTTAGATGTTCCTCTTCTTCTTCAAGAACTTGCTCTTTGGACTAGTTATTTTGTTCCTTAATGATATGCTGAGATACTGAACTCATTTTTTAAATAGACAGTGAAAAAATATGCAAATCCCTCATAGTAAACACACTGAGGCCATCCCCAAGGATGCACTGTCAACTATTGGTGATAAACCCTAACTGAAAGCAAATTTCTCTTTTTGTGCTGCCTGACCAACACAATGCTATGCTGGCTGACCAAAAAGAATGCTCAAAACCAAACATTCTCTTCCAGTTAACATCCCACGTCTTTGCTTTCCTTGGCAGCAAAAATTCTTCAGTAAGTGATCGAAACTCATTACCCATACTTGCTGTCCTCTCCTCCAGTTATCTCTTGAACTCTTTCCTGCCAGGGTCTTCGCACCCCCCACATCACTGAAACTGCTCGTAATCGTCCCCAGTGACTTATCAAATGCAGCAGTCAGTTCTCAATCTTCATTTTATGTGCCCTTTCAGCGATATTAACAGATTTAATTACTCCCTCTTTGAGCACTTTGTTCACCTGATTGTGTGACACCAATTCCTCGTTTTCCTCCTTTCCTTAGTCTCCTTTACTCGCTCCTCCCTCACCTTGCTATAACGCTGAAGTGTCCCAGGACCCAATCCTTGGACCATGTCTCTTATCTGTCTATACTCACTGTTTAAGTGGACCAAAAGGGTGAGGGAAGCGTAGTATCCTGGGATAAAAGATAGAATACTTTAGAATTCTTCCAATAAGGCTGTGAAAATAATTTTAAGTCAGGATAGCAACACTAAACTCCTTCTCTAACCCACGGCAGACATCACTTATCTGTCAGGGCGCACCTCAAACCAAGTCAATAAGTGGTCTTGGGATTCACTTCCAGTGAATTGCTGGAGTTGACACTCAAGATGAAATCTATATTTACCACTCCTGGTGTTCCTCAAAATGTTTCCCCTGGGGTCAAATAAAGAAAGGACTACAGGGGAAACTGCATAAAGGACGTTGAAGAGCCTTTAATAGGCTAATATCCATCATGACTACTGTGGAACAAGCTGGCTAACAAGTAGGGTTGTGACAATGACACTGAGCACCAGGAGAACATCAATTAGGCCTGCACAGGTGCCTTCGTCAGAACACTTCCCAAGTGTCTCCCAGGACATAGAGTCTCTTGGGAAATACAGTCTACTGATTTTACACACACATGTGCACACACCTACATACATGGGGATGTGTGGGGGCGGGGAGAGACAGGAAGAGAGAGAGAGAGAGAGGCAGAGAGAGAGACAGAGAAAGTGACAAAGGCAAAATAGCAGAACCTGCTCAATAATTTGTGGATTAAAAACACCTTAGAGCTGTACTAAAGCAATGCAAAGCTAGAGCAGTAAATTAGGCAAGCATATGACAGTATTATAGTCACTGTAACTATGGTTATAGTTCATAGGCTTCCAGTTAAACTGGTAGAATTCTACCTGCACATTCACAAAAAAAGATCTTCCTAAAACTGAAAGTGCTGTTTAAAACAAATCAAACCTACTGAGGATTTCCAGATGGTCCCAGGTTGATGTTCTGTGAGGTAGAATGTAGCTGTTGAAGTGGGGAAGAAAAAAAATTATTGTTCATATTGAAGCTTCGATGGTCAATGAATATTTTTCAAATAAAATATACCTAACTGTACCAGATATCTGATGTACTGCCACGTTAAAGAAACTTGAAGTCCTAATTCTTAATAAATGCATTGACTTATTTGGAAATATGCATAATCATTTTTATGATAAATTTCAAGAGCAGTTGTAAAGAAAAGAATAAGGCAGAAATTAAGCTCAAAGTGGCAAACGATGACATAAACTGGAAGAGGTGGCTATTGAAACCGCAATTTAAGAGGAATAATTTTCACATTTAAAAAACTGGTTAAAATGGCTTTCGTTTTTCAATTTTTCAAATAATAGCTTATCGAACATAGGAAATGATAATATGACGATGAAGACTGAAAATGCTGGATTGAAAGTTTTAATTTGATGGGAGGTAAACCTATTTCTAAAGCAAATACATAAAATCAAGAGTGCTTTCCTTTCTAATTATATCATTGTAGTAGTATCAACATTTTAGATAGGTTTTTCTCTTTACAACTGTTAACATAGTAAATTTAATCCCTGTTACAATTTAGAAGCAAACCTTTACTCACCTAGTATGTCATAAAGTAATTTAACTAGTAAAGATTCTAGTTCATCAATAATTAGCTAGAAATGTAACTTATAATCTCAAAAGATTAGTCCCATGATCTTGCTAAAAATGAGCACTTTTCATAAATAAAAGCCATGTGTAAGAGCATTATGCTTCACATAAATGCACTCTGAAATTCTTTATACATTCAGAGAATTAAATTAGTTACATATATCTCAAATATGTATACTTTTACTAGAGTCTTATACAATTATTCTTCATATAAGCTATAGATATGAAATAAGCTTTCAAAAACTTTTTAAGTTAATCAGAACCAATAAATTTTATCTAAGCGATTTCTTATTAGGGATATATGTCATATATTGTTCTACTTAAAATTCATTTGAAACATAATCTCCAGAATACAAGCAATTTTTAAAAATAAAGGGCAAAAGTTCTGAAGTATAACATTTCTTATGAAACAACACTGGCACTAGCTTTCTACTTATAAATCAAATTTATTTCCTAACAATACTTTTACATGAAAAATCTTCATGTAATAAATTTTCAATACCCAAAAGGCAGAAATATAAGGAACTATAACAGTCTACCACAAGACAAAAATGTAGAAATACTCTGGTTCATTAAATGAGAACTGCCCTATTGTGGCATAATTGTAACAACATCTTTTTTTCCCCTCAGTTTTATTGAGATAAAATTGACATACAGCAATATATGTTTAGTTTAAGGTGTATGGAATAATAATTTGACTTAAATATATTGTGATTGTGTTTAAATATTACGGTGTTCTATAGAATCTGATAACATAATCCAAGCTAAACTGTAATTTCAATACACTTCTTTTAATGAATGGGCAGAGAGCTGGATCACATTTCCATTTAGTGAAGTTTTCTTACACAGATGAAGGAAATGAATCCAATAAACATGGATTAAACAATAACAAGGATAACCTGTCCCCTGAATTACATTAACGTGTAGCAAGATTTTTTTTCTCCTTTGGCCGTGATTTTTCATATGGAGCACATTTCTGAGATAATAATGAAAATTACTGGGATATATAATTAGATAATGTTTTATTCTCCCTGTTTTTAAAGATTACATCTAATCGCTAAATGGAAGATGAGGTACAATTCTTTAACAGAGTGAACACTAATCAAGAGCATTAGTTTCTTGACTTCTCTTGACTTCAATTTTTCTCTATATAAATAAGGAGTAGGTCCAGATGCTTATTTGGATGTTTTCTGGCTATTCACTTCATTTAATTATCCACTTAAAGTCTTATAGTTACAACTATAAGACAAAGTATAGCTCTTTCCCTTTTTTGAAGAAATCCCTTTTACCCATATATTAATACTGCAAAAGACCCTAGTCTAAGCTTCAGATTTTATGGATGAAGTAAAAAAAAGAAAACAAAATTTGGATCTAAAGCCAACAGTGGCAGAACAGGAGCCAAGACCCAGGAATCTCAGTCTGGTCCTTTCAAAATCAGCTATCTCCTATATCAAAGCAAGACAATCACTAAATGACCTAAATTTACGTAGGCTCAACATGATTAGCAAGCAAAACATGAAAAATCATGGATACACAGATTTTTATCCTTTGAAATATTTTTGAATAGTTTCATCTTTTTCATTCAAAAATATATAGTCATAGTTGGAAAATATGTAAAGTACTAGGAAGAAGACTTTATTAAAAATCCATAACTTTGCCAACAGATAATTTTGTAAATATTTAAGAGTAATCTCACAGTTTTTGCATAACTGTCAAAAACTGACTATAATCATACTATAAATATGAGTATAAAATTTTATACCTTGATTTCTTTTTGTATGTCAAAACTTAACCTATATCATCTTCAAAAATATTTTTAAATGTACAATATAGAGACAAATACTATTTGATGAATAGGCAACTTGATTCTAATTCTTCATTATACATCATATTAAAATGAACATCTTTCTGTATGAAGGATTATTTCTTTTCATCAACTCCCGAGTGACATGAATATTTTCATGTCTGACACATATTGCCAAATTGCTTTCCAAAAGAGTTGCATAAGATTATAACAACATTAAGTAATGCCTAAGGGTGCCCATTGTACCTTACCTTCTCGGTTCTGTATTATTTTATTTACTTTACTTTTTTGTTAATATGGCAAAGAAAAGAAAACTCTCATTTAAAAATTTCATTTACTATTGGTATTAGGTTGAACATTTTCCCACATATTTATTTACTATGAGTACTTCTTCAGGTCTCTTTCTCCTTTTAACTATTGGGATCTTAAATATTATTCTTTTCAAAAATCCGTTTGTATGAGATTTTTATATAGATGTTATTCCATCTTAGGCCTTATTTGTTACAAATATTTTTCCAGTTTGTTGTTTCTCCTTTGACAAGCTGCGCAGATATAAAATTAAAATATCCTTTTACATTGTCCCAGGAGCAACCATGTCACAGATAGGAAAGTTAAACTATTCTCTTAACTGAGAATCCTCTTGGGGCATCATAGAAACATGACTACTTTCCAGTAGTCACCAAAAAAAAAAAAAAAAACATCTATTTTCAAATGATGATTTTAGCTGTGGGACATTAATGTTCCAACTCATAATACTATTTTTTAAATTACAAAAACAGAACCATGACAAAATTAAAAGACATTATAAAAATAAAAATGCCCTTCAACCCAACATCTGATTTTCATGTATATATTTAACAAGTACTAATAACCAATTTTGAATTATAAAGGTATTATCGTATTTATATTCCATTTGTAATTATAATTTAAATTGCTAATAATCTTTTGACTTAAATTATTGTAATCTACTTTTCCCACATAATTTTTCTAAAGTAAATGTAGAAAATAACTTCATACTAAGGCACAAGTTCATTACATTTATATGTTAGTTTATTTTTTAAAAATATCCTTTTCAAGTATAGTGATGATGAAGACATATAGTGACCAAAAAATATGATGTAAAGTGAAGAGAGCAGAATTATAAAATTAAAATGAGATAATTAAAAAATCCCTATATGTTGAGAAGATGAGAAAGAAAATCACTAAAATGTTAAAAATTACTAGGTCTGGTTGGTGATAATATGGATAATATTTCTCTTCTTACTATTTTCAAAACTTCTTTCAATTAAACATGTACTAATTTTTATTGTAAAAGTACTCATTCTATAAATTTTATAAGAAATGGTAATCAATAAGAGGTGTACACATTTGTCTTTATGTATTCTACAGAGTAGAAAACCTACGAAGGATGAAATTACTTCGTTTTAAGTAAATGTCCTAATTTGCCAATAATTTCATCTTTGGGGAATGGTATTTTTTTCTGTTAAAAAAATACAATCCCTCTTACTACCTTCTGAGTACTTCTTTCATCCTCATCTTCAGATGGATCTGACTGATGTTTTGGACTGTCCATTTGAAGGAATGCTCTGACATCTGGACTAAAAACAAAAATTAACTTTATTATGACTTTGAAAGCATTCTACAGCTTTTCTCCCTTTTAAAATGAAAATAAAAATAACTATAGTAGCATTTACATTAATAAAGCCAAACAAAACCCTCTATGTTCATTATTATAAAAGGATAAGCAAATTAATTTTTCAAAAATAGGGGATCCAACAAACAAATGGGCAAAGGTATAAACAGGCAGTTCACAGAAGAGAAAACCCAAATTAAGGAAACTGATGAAGATGCCTAAATTCACTAATAATCCAAGAAATACAAATTAAAACAATAATGAGGTTCCACTTTATGTCCACTGACTGGCAAAAATTAGGAAGATATAATATCGAAAGATGGTAGAGATATAGGGAAAAAAAATACACCCTCATGTTTTACTGATAAAAATGTACAATGAGGCAATTTTTCTGAAAAGCAATCTGGCAATACTTGATGAAAGTGTGTATGCATTTTTCCTGGGCCCAGAAATTCCAGTTCTATGAATAAACCACAGACAGGTTCATTCAGTCAAATACATGTAACTAATCACTGAAACATTCTCTACAGTAGTGAATCAGAAGCAAAATAGCCATTTATACCACGTGGGTAATGAGTAAGCAAGTTATGGTAACAGCCCGAACAGAATATCAACCAGCAATCAGAAACAAGGAACTACAGAACAGATCCGTATATGTATTTACAGTAAATACAGACACAAAGCAACAGTCAATAAACAGACATCTATAGACAAATAACAAACATATTAAAGTGGGTATCGACAGTGGGAATAAAGAAATGGGTATGAAGATCAAAGAACAAGAGAAAAAAATGGACTAAAAGAGAGGCCGTGAATGGACTAGTGACATTCCTGAGGAATGATTAAATCTCTATATCTGAGGTACCTCCTCCTGAATTGTTCTATTTTTTTCCTTGAGATATAATTAATTTCTGCCTCTGGCAACCACCAATCTTTTCTCTGTATCTATGAGTTTTGTTTTTTTTTTCCTCCAGATTCCACACATACATGAGAGCATACAGTAAGTTATCTTTGTCTGACTTATTTCACATAGTACAACACCCCTCAAGGTCAATCCATGTTGTCACAAAAGCAAGAGTTCTAAAATTGTTCATAATAATTAAATACGAATAATATACATTCGTGATAAGAAATTCAGAAAGATGAAAACAATTTTTAAAAGGGGGAGGGGCTGGCGAGAATATAAAATGGTGCAGCCACTGTGGAAAAGTTTGGCAGTTCCTCCAAAAGTTAAACACAGAATTACCATATGACCCAGCAACCCCATGCTAAGTATGTACCCAAGAGAAATAAAAGCAGATGCCCACACAACAAATTCATACACAAATGTTCCTAGCAGCATTACTCATAATAGCCCAAAAGTGGAAACAACCCAAATGTCTATCAAATGATGAAGGGACAAACAAAATATGGTATATATCCACACAATGGAATATTATTCACCTATGAAAAGGAATGAGGTACTGGTACACATTACAACTTGGATGAAACTCAAAAGCATTACGCTAAATGAATAAAGGAAGATGAAAAGGTCTCGTATTGTATGATTCCACTTATGTGAAGTGTCCGGAATAGGCAAATCCATAAAGACAGAAAGCAGACTAATGGTTGCCAAAGAGTAAAAAAAAGGGGAAATTCGAAAGTATACTTTCTTTTTGGGGTGACAGTAATGTTAGATTAGACTTAGGGAGATAGAATAAGATAGCAATGATGGCTGTAACTATAACTATAACTATATAACTATATAACTTTAACTATACTAAAACCCACAATGAACTTGCATACTTTAAAATAATTAAAATGATGAATTTTGTTATGTGAATTTTACCTCAAAAAACTTCTTCAATCTTAGCACACAGAGACAGCTACTCCTTATTTTGCATATTTCATTTCAATCTTTTTCTCTACAGTTAAGATCATACTATATTTAAAGTATTTTAATGTTTTTCACCTACAAATTACATCATAAGCATTTTGCCAAGTTGTTAAACTCTTTGTAAACAATCATTTTTGATAGATATATGTTGTATAATATGGATGCACTGAAAGTTATTCAGCGATTCTTTCACTTTAGGACATAAAGGTGGCTTCCAATATTTAACTACCCAACTTCGCTACTATGCTGTTGAAATTAACGATCTTTGTGCGTAACACTAGAAGTGCATGTACGACTTTCTCTACAGATTTTTGAAAATTAAAATATTTGGTCTGAATTAGAAACCATTTTCGGGCTTTAAATACAGTTGAAGCTCATTTCCTGAGAGGTCACACCAATGACTATACCCTTCTACAGTCTACGAACAACCCGAAGACTCTCTCCAGCCATGGTTAGTATGCAATGTTAAGTTCATATTACCATCTCGGATAACTTAATAATTGAAAAATAGTATTTTAAAAAGAAGATATTCAATTTCATTAGTAAGCAGTGAAATACAAACTAAAGCAACAATAAGGTACCACTACCCACTCACCCGAATGGCTAAAATTGAAAAGACTAACAACACTAAGTGTTGGTAACGTGAGCAATGTGTTCTCATACATTGACGGTAGAAGTGTAAATTGGTACAATCACTTTGGAAAACTATTTCGCATTATCTACTAAGGCTAAACATATATATACACAGCTTACAACCCAGAAGTTTACTCCGAGATACAACAGAAATGCTCGCACATGTGCACGAAAAGATATGTTAATAAGAACATTCTTCATTACAGCCAGAAAATGGAAACAACTCAAATGTCCATCAGCTGTGGACTGAGGTATAGGCACAAAATGGGACATTGCATAGCAATGGAAATGAACAAACTGCAGCTCTATGCAGCAACACAGATGACTCTCATATGGCCGGATAGAGAATATGTGTTGTATGATTTCATTTATATAACGTTCAAAAACAGGGCACATTAACCCGTGCTGCCAAAAAATCAGGGGAGTAATCACCTTTGGGAAGGAGGGAAGGAATAGAGATTGAGATGATATGCGAGGTGCTTCAGGGTGCTGGTAATGCTCCATTTCTTGGTTGGGGAAGTGGCAACTTAGATGTATTCACTTTCTCACAGTTTGTTAAGCTGTATAGTCATGATTTGTGCTCTTTCCTATATATTATATGCTGCAATAAAGCTAAAACAAGACATTTTTGCTTCCATTTGCATTTCTCAGATAAGGAAATGTTCAGTTTCTTTGGTAATTAATCAGCCATCTGTGTATCCTCTTTTCTAAATCATTAATGTACTTTGTCTATTTCTCTTTTGGTGTCTTAAGTGAGTACTATCTACATGAGCTCTTTCTATATTAAGCATATTTATCTATTATTTTTTACCATGGAAAATTTTTTCTATATTTTTGCTTTTTAATTTCCCTTGTGATTTTGGGGGTTCAAACGTTTTTATTAGTCAAATCTGTCAGTTTTACTTTATAATACATCATTCGCTGCCAATATGCTCAGAAAACCTTTTATCCAGATATTAGAGAAATATGAATATATCTCATTCCAGTTTTTTAATGATTTTTAAAATCAATCTTAAAGTTGTTTCAAAAGTAAATTCTCCTCTATTGAAGTAAAGCTATTTTCAAAAGGCATTTCCCTAACACAGTAATAATAATAGGCACAAGGTAGTTGTTCAAGATACACATGCTGGTCTGCGGTCATGCCACCCTGAATGCACCCGATCTCATCTGATCTCATCTGATCTCGGAAGCTAAGCAGGGTCTAAGCAGGGTCTAAGCAGGGTCTAAGCAGGGTCTAAGCAGGGTCAGGCCTGGTTAGTACTTGGATGGGAGACCACCTAGGAAGATCAGGTGCTGTAGGTGTAAAAAATAAATAAATAAAAATGAAATAAAATAATTAAAAAAAAAAGATATCTTTGCTGATTGGCTTTTCTTCTTGCTCTCTTAAATCTGTACTATTTTATAAATAGTTTGATATTCAAATGAAGAATATGAAAATTAACAAAGGTTTGTTAGCAACCGATAAGATCCAGAAAATACAAAATGTC
>NW_011888880.1:3068526-3089062 GCF_000151845.1 Pteropus vampyrus | reverse complement strand
CCAACATTTTACTAATTTGGTAAATTATAGTAAGTAACTCAAAAAAGGAGATCAGAGGACCAGCTCAGAATGGTAGGAGCCCACTGTAACAAACTATACAAATGGCAAAGAACTATATTTAAGAAAAAAAAATTTTTAGAACTGCTAAAAATACAGTCCTTCAGTGTTGTGATTCTGAAAAGACAACCCTTACATTTACACAGATAGGTGAGCTGCGGAAAAGCTTCCCAGATATTTTACTTTACCCTCTTTATTTCTTCTTAGAATACTTTATACATACAAAAAAAGTAACACATATGTAAATTACAAATCACAATAAATATAATGAATACCCATGACCCAATTATCAGACTCAAAACGGAAAACACGACTCAAATCATGGATCTACCTATATGTGCCTCGGAATTTCTGATAGGACCCACCCTTTTGCCATCATTATGAGCTGCTGGTCTACGGAAGGATTTTAAACTCATTAGCACAAGACAAACTCAGGGCTGGGCAAGTGCCTTCATGTTAAGTGGCTGCCTAGAATGCCGTGTGGAGGACCGGAGGCCTTCTTGATAGGAGAGAACACGGCCCAAGGTGGAACGAGAAATGTGGCATATGTGCCCAACCCTGGCCAACTCCTTCAAAGCCTCATCTCCTTTCTGAAAACCTACTCTGTGTTTCAGTCACGCTTAAGTGTCCTGAATGATCCAGGCTTCTGGGAGACTCTGTTACACATATTGCTCTCTTTCCTTGGAATGTATTTCCTGCCTTTTTTTTTTTTTCTTGAATGACTTTTCTTTAAGTCCCAGGAAGCCCTCCTTGATCTCATCAAGAAGAGCTGGCCACATTTTCCTCTGTTATCTTCTAGCACCTCTACTATAAAATTTTCCTAGCTTTAATTGCTTGTTGAGATATCTGTTTCTCTCACTAGACTGCAAGTCTATGCCTCTGGAAGGTAGGGATGATGAACATTCTTTATATTCCCAATGCACATAGCAGGTACTTAATAAATGCTTTTTAAATACATGAATAAATATAACATCAAACAATTAGCAAAGTATTTAGTTGTGTATTCTGAAAAATCCTTTCACGTTTAATCTATAAAACTAAGGCAAGCACAAAAGGAAAAAGAAAATAACTTGGGCCTTGAGTTGATAGTCAGAAGAGCAGTTAAGAATACCAGGGGAAAAATGCTTGAGGAAGATTTTACAAACACATATACATATATGTATATACATATAATATAAATATATATATATATTGGATATCTATGTCATAGACATATCTATGATATATATCACAGTAACATTCCACAGAACATATAAAATCTATATCAGTAGCTTATTCAATATTCGTAGCTTCGATTTCAGCACCTCTCTAGAACACAATGATAATCACTTACTGGCTGTAAAGTTCTGGATGCCTGACTAAGTTCTGAATGAACTCATTCAGTCCTGCTCTTCTCTGTTTAATAAAATCTGTTGAGAGAGACATAAACTGTTAGGATTATTTATGTGAGACTATTTAATTATCATCAATGCAGTTACATAAGAAGAGGTAAGTACAAGATAGTGACGTCTGATTAAGAAGCTATTTCTTAATTCATGTTTCTTGATATAGAAACATGAAAAAACAAATACTTAGAAATATATATGTTTTAAAATGTATAAATCCAATGACTATAGAATTAAAGTAAAGCAGATGACATATCTTCCAAAAGAAAATTCTCCAAAAAAATGCTTATTTTAGGTTCTAAAAAAACCTGGGAAGGTATTTTCTTTGTCCAACTCCTCATGTACTACCAGGTAACAAATGAAAATTAACAGTATGACATTGGTGACTGAAAAAATACACTAATTAAAAAAATACACTGGGTCATTTTCCTAACAAGTCACTGTACAGCATCTTCAAAGCGTTTTGTCTGTTGATAACAGGCTCATGCGACAGCAGTTTACAATGAAGTGTAAGCACAAATGTTTCTAGAAATTAGAAAACATTACTCAAATATCCTGTTTCTGCTACTTACTAGTTAACTGACCTTGAGCCTTTCTAAGACTTGAATCCTTACTTGTAAAATGGAGATAACAATATTTATACCTGTTATAGGATTAAATGAGACAATGCACATAAGTTTATAGGCGAATGCTTGGTAGACAGAAACAGCACAATTTTTAGCTATTACTATTTTTATTGTGGTCGGGTCAAAATCCATCATCCTAAACCCTAATTCTTAAGAAATACAGATGGTCTCAGACATACAATGGTTCGACTTACATTTTTCAACTTTACAATGGTGTGAAAATGCTAAGAACTCAGTAGAAACCACACTTCAAAGTTTAAATTTTGATCTTTTCCCGGGCTAGTGGCATGCAGTACAGTATTCCCTTGTTATGCTGGGGTGTGGTAGCAATGATTTTGCTCAACTGCAGGCTAATGTAAGTGTTCTGAGCTTGTCTGAGGTAGGCTAGGCTAAGCTATGATGTTCACAGTAGGTTAGTTATGTTAAATGTGTTTTCGACTTCAGATGTTTTCTATTTATGATGGGTTTATCTGGTCATTAACTCCATCCTAAGTTGAGAAGCAATTGTATACTCTAAAAATTGAAAAAGCAGGAGATTTGAGAGAATGTCTCAAATGGTGAACGTCTTGATAAAAACCTATCAACAACATTCAACTTAACAGTGAGTTTTGGTTTTGTTAAATGATTTCTACTCAATAAAGCTTTAACATACAGTGTTTGTCACCAAAATTATGGATTGTTTCCAGTCATGTAGGTTTATTTCCATTTCTCAAATGTATAAATATAAAAGAACAAATATAAATTATATCTGGTCACTAAGATCTAGATGCACTTGGAACTTTTTTCTTGTTCGACTATGAAATTGTTGAAAATTTTCAGGAAGGTATCTTGTAAAACTCCAAGGGCATTCTTTATGCCACCAGACAATAAAGCGTATGTGAGGTTTACATTACAAACTATACTTGCTAACTCTCCAGTTTCCTCATGAATGCAGTAGAGGTAAAAGAAGCTACCTTGTAGTTACAAACTCAAGTGAAAATTCTGCGTATATAGGGGAAGTGAGAACCCTCACCAATCTTGAATACAATGTAAAAGAAGAGAGGGCCACAGGGGATCCAGCAGCCTGGGGGGACGGGGGGGGACTAAGTTTTAATTAAAGCAAGAATGTGAAAGAAATACGAAAAAGATAAAGTTTGTTCATTGTGGGTAGAATTCTACACGGCCCAGTGAAAAGGTGTGGGAGGGAAAATGATGGTACAAGCTTAGGTTATAGAGAGGAAGCAGTCGAGATAAGCAATTTGACCAAGAAAGCAGGCATGTAAGGAATCACAGTTTTAATGGGTTACACAGCTACAAGCACATTAGTTGAGGAGGTAGGATGGAGTGGAGGGAGAGCACTCTGGCTTGTTGGGATTCACCTATGGCACAGACAGATGACTTTTCTGATAGGATTTCTGTCTATAAGTAGTTATTTGTGACCTAGACTGCTTTCTTGGATTCTAGTGAAAAGTTCCAGGCTTGAGGCTTCAGACATACAGGCTCCAGGCTCCTGAGATCCTTTGTGTCATTATGCTTCCCAAGGGTGAGCAATAGAACATTTTCTTGGTACTCCATTCGGAGGGTTGCAGGGTGCTGTGTACAGAGTATATGTTAAATAAATGTTTCTCAAGGTAACAAAGAATGTCCTTCAGGATTAGAAAAGTACCCTAAATTATCCCTAATGATCGATAAAGTTATCTGAAGCCAGACTGCTTAAATTTAACTTCCAAATCTGACATTTACTAGCTGTTGTGACCCTGGTCAAATTAATCAACCTAACTGTACTTCAGTTTCCTTATCCTAAAATAGAGATGATAATAATAATAATACCCAACTCAAAGGGTTGTTGTGCAGATTGAATTAAAACATGTAATGTCTTTAAAACAATGCCTAGTACACAACAAGCACGTTCCTGAGGCATTATTTTCATAGAGCATGAGATCAATTAGCTTTGTAGAGTTTTGTGCCACTGTACAATACAAAAAATATGTGAATTTCATCTTCAAACTTCAGCCATCACTTATGGCTCATCTATGAAGTTATTGCTTACCTGGATCAAAATTATCACCAAATATTCGCTTGGCAGGAATCTTCAGGGCCATAGCAGGAAACTGTTTCTTTAACTAGAATTTTAAAAAATAACATTATATGAACTTAATTTTATAAGTCTTCTAGTTATTCATGCACCAAAACAAAATACAATTTAGTTGAAGAAAACTGGACTTTGGGTGGTAAACACACAATAGAATATACAGATGTCAAATTATAATGCACACCTGAAAATTATATAATTGTATTAACCAATGTTACCCCAATAAACTTAATTTTTAAAGTTAAAAAAAAAAACAAAATACAATCTGATTAACAAGAAAATCCATCATAAGACATACTTTTAAATATATCATGATCAAATGTGCAATAGCAAATTATACCAATAAAATACCAGACTGTCTAATCATCCTAATATTGTCCCAATATAGGCTTGGACAAGCTACTTAACATCTCTGTGCCTCTGTTTTCTTGCCTGTAAAATTTTAGTACTTATCTTATAGGTTTGTTGAGAGGCTTAAAAGAAATCAATTATGTTAAATGCTTAGACTAGAATCTGGTGTGTACGTTATGAATCCATATTACCATTCGTTACCTCAAGGGAGAGGTGACCTTTGTGTTCTATGAATAAATTGACAATTGTTTTCTATGAAAGCTGGCTAATTTTGCTTTCAATATCCTCTACTTTAGCCTTCTCTCTATTATTATTCTAATACATTTATCAGATTTGCTTATCCCCAGAGAAGGAAGAAATTGGCCCTGAAGAACTTAAATTTAGGGCAGTAAAGTCATAAAAATGGGTTAATGCTTATTTTTATTGTAAGCTTCAGGTCAGAGAGCCACATACACACACACAGAAACTATATATCTAACTACCAACGGACAGGAAATAGAATAGAAGAATGTATTAATCACTCTACACCATGAGCATGCTATCAGCAAAATCCAGACTGAAAAGTCTGCAGACAAATATCACTGTTTATTCAACAAAATATCTGTAAAGAAAAGATAAGAGAGATGGAGGGGGAAATCTAGGAATTAAAAGACACTTGACAGACTTATCAACCAGTCACACAAACACTGACTGGTTATTTTACATAAAGACATTATCATTAGTTTTAGGTGTCATGATGGTATTGTGTGTGTATGATACTAAAACATTTACAGATGAAATGATATGATGTATAAGTCTGCTTCAAAATTACAGTGGGCTGGCTAGGGACAGAGATGAAAGAAGAATTGCCATGTAATTGTTGAAGCTGGATGGTACATTATATTATTTTCTATATTTGCACTAGTCTCTGTTTCTGTAGGTGTTCAACAATTTCCATAAAGAAGTTTTAAAATGTAAATGACAGTCAAAAAACACATTTAAACTGACAAAATGCTTACAGATTGGAAACTACACTTTTTGTCTTTTATTCTAAAAGAAATATAGGGAAAGAATTTGTATTTTCAAACTGAGGGAAATCCAGGCCAGGTTTAATCTCACTTCAGCAGTTTGAAAAAATGATACCATTCCTGTTTTTTTTCTTCACCCCTTACCACAGGAGGCAGAATTGGAGAGTTATAAAATGAGAGAGGTAGACACAGAAAATGGGGAAATAAGAAAAAGATGAAAAAAGAAAAATACAGGAAAAATGAGGGATATAGGTAATAAAAACTACTGGTTAAGGAAAATTTTCTGCAAAAAACTTACGATGGGGTGTTTTATGGAAAGAGAGAATGAAAAGTAACAAAACAAACTCTCTTTACCTTTATGCTTAAAGATACTCAAATATTAACACTCCACCTAATTAATCAATAGTCATTTAAATTCTGAAACCATCGCAAGGATGCTAAACTTTTCTCTCACATATATCTCTACACGCTTCAGTTTTCAGATGACATCCCCTACACTCCTCCCGCTTTTAAACAATTCTACAAAGGGAAGCATGTTTAGAAGGTAAATCTGGCCTATATAATCTCTTAAGCAAAGTGCAAAACGAAATCTCAACTTTTAAGTTATTAGTAGTTCATTAAACAAAATCTGATCTTATCTCTCTGAGAAGTTCATAGAAACCCTGTGTGAGTGCATACATGTGTTGTTACCACTATTTTACTTTTACCTGAGTATAACCCAGGTATCCTCATAAGTACAATCAGATCTGTACAATTATCAAAAATGCTAATAATAATGGTATCCAAGAATTTCAAATCGAGATAGCATTCAACCCTCACCCAGCCTCCAATATAAGCCCTTTAAAAAACAAGATCACTGAAAAATTACAGCAGATATTGTCATGTACAAACTCTAACGGGCTATTATTTTGTCTCAAAAGTGGGACCTCACATATAGTCAAAAAGACTGTCTCAATATCCTTTGATTAAGCAATACTTAAAACTATAGACAATAAGTTCAGTTGCATATGTATTAAAAAAAAACTAACAGAAGAAAACAGTAAAGCTAAGAAAGTGTTGGGCACTCAGAGATAACATGATAATTACAGCTATTAGAGAGGTAGGTAGAAAGGATTTATTTCTAATATTCTATAACATTAAAATGTATTTTAAGCTGCACATGTCGTATCTTCAATAGTTTATTTAAAACTTCTCAACAGTCCCCACTCCACCTTTTTTTGTAAGAATTCTAAAGTTCAAATACTTTTGAAGAATCTGTTACCCTTTTCTGCTTGTCTGATATATGAGTATTATTTAATCATTCGAATAAAATCTCTCTTATTTTAGAGTTTTCTTTGGTGTTTCGTTTTAAAAAACCTTATAAACTATTACTTACAGTATTGTAAAGCTTATCAAACTCTGCATATCTCCTGAAGACAAACCACTCACTCCTGCCCACTGAGACCAGAACTTTATAAACCTGTGAGAACAAAAAATAATAAAAATAACACAATAAAGTTTGATTACAAAAAACACATTAGCTACTTAAATATGTGAATAATCTGTTTCCATACTCATGAAATTGATATTAGATGTTAATGTTTATATGATTCTCCAAGACACACAATTATCTTATCTTGTTGATTGTAATATTTTATTTTTAAAATGTTATGAAATATTTCTGTAATTTTCAGAGAATATAGTGAACACATAATGTACTCATTATTTAGATAAATTCTAATATTTTTCCATTCTTATTTCAGATTTTTTTCCCCAAGAATAAAACATTACAGATTCAACTGATGATATTCTCCCTGTTTTCCTCCAGCAGTAACCATTACCCTGAAATTATAAAGTATTTTAAAAAATGATGCCTGGTACATAGTAAACACTCAATTATTAGTTCTCCTTTTTCCAGGTCATCTTTTATACAGTATTTTTCAAACTAAGAATTCATCATCAGATTTCCTACTGCCACCTACATGCATTTAATATTTTCATAGACATAATTGCATATAACCATAGTCAACAACCCTATGAAATAAGCAGAAAAAATATTACAGCTCCCAGTATACATATGAGGAAATCATGGCCCCCCAAAAATGAAGTAACACTCTCAAGTTCACAGATTTGTGAGACTAAGATCTAAATCTTCTAACCTTCCATGCACTAGAACCAGTATCAAATCATCAACAGTTATAATATAGAATTAACTTTCACAAGTCATCTCATAGATACTCTTAGATTATAGTTCAATGTACCAATGCAGAAAAATCTATTTGGGATCTCAAAGATCTTGTATCATTTCTAAGAGAAAAATAACAAGAATACAGATTTATGAGGAAAGGCTCTACTGATGAATGGCTCGGGTTATGAGTGAAGACTAAGAGAAAGAGATATGAGTTGCTTGGAGTTCACAATAAAATGGCCCATAGTCTGTTAGACAACTTAAAATAAACCAAGTTAAATTTAGAAGATGGGCATATAAATATGTATAAACTATCTTTTCCCATGAAAGACTGGTTAGCGACACTGACAAGTTCATAGTTAGATACTACTGTGAGAAAGGACCTCCCTGATACTGTATGTGATCACAGTGCACGAATTCTGTAGTATCATCTGAGATATGGGTACATTAACAGGCCCACAGTAGGAGGAGTTCCAGAATGTAAAGCTACATCCCTCTGTGAGAGAGGGAAAAAGGTCTCACCTGGAAGGTGAAGCAAAGACATTGGTACCAGACACCTGGGTAGGTGATGAATCACTTAGACTAAAAGAAAAAGAGCAGCCAAGCATCCTACATGAGCTACAGGGTGGTGATGTGGCTCTTCCAGTCTTAACCAAGAAGGTACCCAGCGGTCATAGAGGAAGCTACTGGGTGTAGGACGTTGGGATTGCTTGTAAGGGGATACTGCTCACGTGAGAAGAGTGCAGAAGCAGAGGGTCCAGGACCTGGCCAAGGTGCCAGTGAAGGTGAGCCCTGCTTCTAAAACTAGCCTACAGATTTATCTCAGCAGCATTCAAGATTGCATACTCCTGCAGCAGGACTGCTACAAAAGCATCAGAAACCTAGGTTTACACAACTGTGAGCTTCTTGAATTATTTGTGCTAACTTCCTGGTATGGCAGGGGGCTTCCCATGGTTACCCAAGCACAGTTAAGACTAGAACCCAAGCCACAGTTCCAGGCTGCAAATATATTTACAGGAACTAAGATAAAGCCCTGGGAAGTTATTAGCAGTATGATTTATGAAAAAGGTCTTAAGTTCCAATAAAACACCAAAAGGCAAAAAAAAAAAAAAAAATCTCTTCAAATTTTAAAAAATACTTGCAAAAAAAGCACAAGATTTCACAGAAAGCAGTATAACACTTACTAAAATATGAAATTATCTTAGTTTTTTTTTTTTTAAATCCTTATTGTCTGTCTTGCCCCACCAGAATGTAAGTTCCTTGAGAGCAAGGACTGTGTCATTCTTACTACCCACTGTATCCCCAGTGCCCAGAACAGCATCTGGCATACCAAAGAAACTCAATGGCAATTTGTTGAGCAGATAAATGAAAGTGTAATTTAGACTTGGTTTACGTCCAGACATCCTAGGATATGATGCAATTCTCTGTTAGAAGCTTCACGATATAGAGCTATATGAAAGACATATGAGAACTAGAGTACAAAAATATTATGGAACAGTAAGTAACACAATGTCTATCTTTGTTCCAAAGTATAACGTAGGCACCTGGGCCTGCTGAAGCTGGACACAGAGTCTGTGTTGGGTGGGGTAGACCCTATCTGTGCTGACCAGAACCAAGCTTCTTGAGGACTGAGGAAAACACTGTACTGATCAACAACTAACACATGAACTTAGTACTACTGTTCATTCAACATCGGTTCAATAGATACTTCTTGAACATCCATCTCTGTTCTAGGTACTGGTGAAACCACAGTGAAGGAAGTTCTTGCTTCAAAGGAACTTGCATTCCAGTCGGGGAAGTCATACACAAATAAATACAAAATATGCCACGTGGTGATACTGCTACTAAAAATTTGAATAGGGTAAGTGGGACAGAGAGTGAAAGGGGTAGGATGGGGTGTGAAGGTGCTAGTTTATACACAGGGTGGTCAGAAAAAGCCTCTTTAATAAAGCAACATTTGAGAATCTGAAGGAGGGAAATGAACACGGTGATTTGGACCCAGCCTTTGGGAACTCAGGGGCCGGTTCTGGGACAGCGGAGTAAGAGAAACACTACAGGCCTCCTTGACCCTTTCACAGAAGACATGGAACTACTTCTCCCATTAAAAATAGAAGGATATATTTGCTATGTATGAACTTCCCTCAAACTTGGCAGGAGGCTATGCCCTTGAAGTGGGTTATGGCCCAAAGGTAAAAATAAAGACAAGGAAGAAAGAAAAACTTTCACACACTCCACTATTTTATCCAAGATACACTACCGACTTCTTGTTCGCCATCAATGTGATGTTTCTAAAATTTTCTTATATGTATGTGAAATAAATAGACAATGCTTGTTAAGGTATTGCTACAACATAGAGACTGAGAGTAAGCAAATGGCCAGAGGAAGCACATTACCATCTCTCTGCATTGCGACTGGGTGCAGGGTATGGAGCTGCATTTATTAAGGAAGGGAGAACGGAGGATAGAAGGGTTGTTTCCAGCTTCTTGTCTGGGACTTTGGGAGTAAACCACCATTTGGGGGCTCCGGCTCCACCTACTTAAGAAGGCAGAATGGAGTGGTCAGGTGAAGGGTTTAACGCCTCAGCTTTTCCTCGGCTCTCATGTGAAATGGACTCTGAGTTTAAAGTCACTTGTCATGAGGCTCAACTGGCAGTGGCCAAGTGACTCCTTGGTCAGAGGCTGGGGCAGACCACTTGATTCAGGAGCAGGTGAAGGGCATGTCCACCTCTGTGGGCGCTATAGCCACTGAGAGCCAAGGGGAAGCTGAGTCGGCAGTGAGTTGCCACCACCATGGCCAACCTGACAAGGAGCAGAGAGCAAGTCAGTTCATCGACTGTAGATGCCAGAAATGGATACCAACAAAATGCCCAGGGCTGAATCAGGTACATCAATCACAGCTGGATGTTTGTCAAACTAGTCACTACACCTGGAATGGCAAAGATCTAGGGGGATAATAAGAGTGCCAGAGCCGTCCTTCATCAGGCTGCCGTGAGGTCAGTCATCAACTCAACAAACGCTGTGAAGGGGGACACCTCTCCTCTCACAAACTACGATGCCATGCTGGAGAAAAAGTGTGCATTCAAATAAGAAAAAGAGCAGAACTGGGCATTTTTACTTGAAAGAACTGGTTAAATTTTAGCTCGGAATTGGGTTAAATGAATTCCTTCATACCACTCAGTGGATGGGGGTTTACAAGGAAGACCAGATCAGTTGTAGATGAGATAAATGACATTTTTTTCAGGGGGAGGAGGGCAGGAGATCTCTGTATATGTTTCATTATACTAATTAGCAAAGTGACTATTCTCCAATAATAGACATTGATATACCGATTCAGCAAATATTCATTGTGCTAATTCTTTGTAAAGCCCTATGGTAGATACTGTGGTGAGAAAAAGTAAAATTAGAAATGGGCTTTGCATTTAAGGTAAAAAAAGAGATACGATACTGGATTAAATATTTAAAAAATTGAGGTAGAAAATGATAAAACGTTCTAAGAAAAGATACAGAGGAAATTTTAAGACAGTGGTTCCTATGATGGGATCGATGACTTCCGGAGCCCATTAACCCCTACCCCCGAGAGAGCACAAATATTATGTGCACATGTTGAGATCTACGTGTATGCATATTTTGTGGCGAGAGGGTCTATCGGATAGTTTCATAAGCTTCTCTAAAAGGATAAATAAATAGGCAAAAACCTGCTCTGAAAAAGAAATTGTATTATGTTACAGTACCCGGGGAAGACGGTGGAGGATATATAGCATTGGAAAGGGAAGTACAATGTGGATATGTGGAGACAGGGAGAGGATGTTCTGGGTTAAAGAAGAAGAAAATAGAATGGGAGTGTTCTCTCTGTTGCATTTTCCCATAAGCTTTACATTACATACTTACAGTAAACCTCTTCTTTTTCTCTCTGTGTTCATCAGAGCTGGGAATGCTTACGCTTGGGCAGCTTTCCTTGTAGTCCATGGTATATCCCTTTGGGTTTATTGCCTCAAAAGGACACCAAAAATGAGTCCGAAGAAATAGTCAGCAGAGGACAAACACAATTAGCTAATCCAAAACACAAAACCTCTTGAGGTAATGTCCAAATTCCATCATGCAACCTTAACCAACAGGAAAAAAAAAACAAAAAAACAACTGATTAGCAAAACAATTTTAAAATACCATGACTTGTCATTGCTTGTTCACAGGACCCATTTTATGCTTATTCTGATAGGAATTTACTTTTTATCGTAAGTCTCCACTCAGGTTAGAGATTTAGTTTCTGTTATGTCCCTATCAATAGCTAAACCACAATCAAACATTGGCGTCCCATCTACCCTGCTTTTATGCTAAGGAATTCCGAGAGCTTCTATGCCACGGGTCCTGTGGACTGGGGGTTACCTCTCACCTAAAAAAAACTCTAGTCTCCAGAGCAGGGATTTTCCAAGTGTGGTTTTCAGACTTTTGCATCAGGGTAAAAAGGTGTAGCTTGCTTCAGATTGAGATCCTATGTAGTAGCTAACTATTTACTTTCATTTTGCAAAAGAGGCAACTGAGACACAGGTTAAATAATCTGTCCGTAGGATCTGAACCCAGGCTGTCTGGCTCGAAAGTCCTCTTAACCACTGTGCTATGCTTTATTTTAACAACTACAGATGATTCTGATGCACTGGACCCCTCCCTGGTCAGAGACATTACATTAGATCTTCATACAGAACAAATAAATTATGTTAATATTATCATTCTACCCATGGATAAAGGGCTTGAGATGTCACGCTGATGTCACCTTTGCTACACACAGCAGCTCATATTCTCCATGGACACCAAATAATATCATTCAAAGGGTGAGTTTGCCAGTTTCTCCTGGTGATTAATCTGGGAGTAGAAAAGGTTTCCCAACACTGTTGGTAGAAGGGGTGCTTCACCAGGTGCTGCTGGTTCCCACCCCTGCCCACAAGGGCTTAGTAGACAGTCCCTTTGTTAGAGTCCCTTCAATTTAAGTGTGTCATGTGACTGATGCAGTAATTGGGACCAAGAATGACACCAAGAAACAGACCCTCAAAAATGGGATGCATGTTTGATGAATCCCCTGATCACCTTCCCGCAGAGGGAGGGGATAGGAAACTGATCATCTGTACAGTGATGTCATGATCACTCAAATTTCCTGCCATGGTATCACAAGATGGAATGCAGGAGGTGGGCAAGGAGCTGGAAGTCCAGTGCTGATTTCAAAGACTGTGACCTGAGCTGGGGCTGCTTCTAGTTGTCTTTGAGAATGTGCAAAAAAACAAAGGACAAACTGAAAACTGTGAATTCCCAAATAGATGAGTGGAAAATCTATGGCTGTTAGATTGTTTTCTCTTACAGCTGCTAAACTGACAGGACCAAGGATCAAGCCCAGGGTTTGAGGGTAAGGGTTGCAGAGGCAATTAAACACACAACCCTGCAAACATAAGGGCATCTTATGCTAACATAAGGTCACTGGCTGGAAAGGGGAATGATCCTGAATCATGGATGTAGGCACTTGGGAGACAAATGAGGCTAAGAATGTTGAACTCCTTATATAACTGAACATTCCTGCTGAAAGCAGCAACCTACACCCCTCTGAGGAGACCCAGCCTCCCAACTCCTCCCTTCAAAACCCCATCAAGCTGTTTCACAAGGGGATGCTAATTCACCTCACTACCTACTCCCATCATCCTTCATTGCCTCATTATGGTAGTTAGATCCCAAAAGAAACCAGGAAGAAGTTCAAAGTCTACTCTGAAGGGACACTGTCTTCATACTGAAAAATTTGCAAAATCTCAACAATTTTTACCAGCAGGAGTCTGAGGAGCACATATGGAAATATATTCAAAGGATGCTAGACCAAGGACTAAATGTGATTACTGTGACCCTATACATGGCCACAAGTGTATCCCATCAGTCTGTTTCCAGACTTTCCCCAATAGGGACCTGCAGCCATCCATGAGGGTCCACTGGTGAACAGGAAATGCATAATCCTTCCAAGGGTTACTGGACACTAGCTCAGAACAGCCACATCCCCGGAGACCCAAAGCACGGTCCAGCAGAGTGCCCATCTCGCTCTAGAGGGGAGGTGAGAGAGAAAGGCAACCCTGATGTCTCATGGTGGGTCCAAAGGGACCACGGGCCCATCCTTTGCTTATTTCTCTAGTCCTAGGCTTTTAGTGGAAACAGATGTGCTTAGTAACTAGCCAAATCCCCACACTGGTTTCCTGTCCAATGTCATAAAAGCCATTATGGAAAAATGGGCCATGAAGAAGTCCCTGGAACTTTCCCCACTCTCCTCAGTAAGAAAGTAAACTCCAAACTACACCACATTCCTGGAACAAGCTCAGAAATTAGTATCAATATCAAAAACCTGAGGATGCAGGGGTGTTAATTCCTATTCCATCCCATTTAACTTGCCTATTTACCTGTACCAAAGCCAGAAAGATCTTGGAACACGACTACAGATTATTATAACTTTAATCAGATAGTGATGTCAATCACAGCTGCGATTCTAGGTGTTATATTTTTTTTTGTTGGAAAAAAACTGGCATAACTCCTGATATCTGGTAAACAACTACTGACCTGGCAAATGTTTTCTTTTCTGTCACCATCAGTAAGGACAGTGAGATGCAATTTGCCGTCAAGTGGCTAAAACGGCCATACACTTTCACTGTCTTACCTGAGGGCTATGTCTGCACTTTCATAATAAAGTCTGGAGGGACCTTGGTCATTTTGATATCTCACAGATCCCCAACCTGTTCCATCACACTGATGGCATTATGTTAACTGGACCTGGTAAACAAGAAGCAGTGAGCACCCAGACTCCGCTGTGAGACACAGACACACACACAGACACATGCACGCACACACCCACACACTCCAGAGGATGGGGGATAAAAGCTATGGAAGTTCAGAACTCCACCAAATTGATGATTTGGTCTTAGAGTGGTGAGGCAAGATATCATGTCCAAAGTGAGAGAAAGTGACACACCTTGCACCATGTCCACTGAGGAAGAGGTAAAACAAATGGTGAGCTTCACATCTGGGTGTGCTGCTCTGACCTGTTTCCTGGGCGACCCATGACGCTGTCAGTTTTTATTGGAGCCTGATCCAAGAGAAGGTTCTACAGCAAGGAAACCTGCCCTAACTCTTGGGCCTATGCCTCGGCATACCCAATAGTACCAGAAATGACATGACAGACAGGGATGGGGTAAGGAGCTTCTGATAAGCACCAGGAGAAGAGTTGTACTGTCAAAATCTATTGTCCATTTGGTTCCTGGCCTGCTTTCAAGCCTGGGTAGAGATCAGATTGATACCTGCTCATGGGAACCAAGAGACTGTAACAAGAACAGCCCATCATACACAGAAAATTATGTGATCCACTGAATCATAAAACTGGACTGTATAGCAGCATTCCGCTTGGCATAGTAAAGGTGAGACTAGGCCCGAGCAGGTCTGGAAGGCACAAGTAAACTAAAGGGACAGATGGCTCCCCCCTGGTACTTGCTCGCCTTCCATGTTACACTCATGGGGAGGATCCTACACCCAGTTGGCAGAGGGGGAAGAGACACACCTGTTTATGGTTGGACATGACCATGTGCTAGCACTGGCCAGAGTTGAGAGGGTGGTCTTTAAATCGAGCAGTGAAAGGAAGCCATATGAAGGGAGAGAAGTCTGAGCAGGGCACATGGTGGTCCCCCTACATGCTGAGAGAGACTCATGGGGGCATGACCAATAGTACCAGTCAATGGGAAACTGTGGCAACCCCCAAAAAGATGGGACTACAAAGGACCTGGGTCCTGTGGGAACAAAGGTGTGGGTCACCACACCAGTGGACAACTCTGACCAGCTGAGGTGCTGGCAGAGGGTGAGGGGAACATAAAATAGGTACTTGAAGAAAAAGGTGTTATCACCAACTTGAGCCAAAGGACTAGCTACGGTGCAGAGACCACAGCAGTTTTATTTCATTTGAGTTTCTTCCCTATGAAGAACACTGGCAGTGGTTCCAGCTGGGAGTATGCAGGAACTGGATGCAGAGACTGAGAGGACTTTGTGTTTCCTGAGTTAGGAATGTGAGTCTTGTGCTCAAAGTATAAGAGTGAATACCAAGGGACAGAGAGAGGAGGACTGTGCTGGACATTCTCTATTTGCCTTTTCAGCTCCAGCTGCGCCCTGCTCCACACCTGAGGACACCGACCTGTACAGCCTGTATCCCACAGCCTCCCTGGCCCTCCAGCTGCTGGCCGACTTCATCCAGGGAGGTGCTGGCAGGACATGGGTGAGGGATGAGGATATAACTTCCTCATCCTGCTCCCTCCTGGGCAGGCTGAGTGGGGTAGCTGCTGAATTCCACTCTCTAAGGCCAAAACTCGTGTCAGGCAATCCTCTCTTGTGACTACAACGCTTCCAGGGATGAAATGCCACGATTCTTGACCTCAGGTCCTTGGGCAAGTTTAAGTTATTTGAGCCCTAGCTTCCTAATCTAGAAAATGGGGCTAGCAACCTTACTTCATATGGTTGTCCTAAGGATTCAAGGTATGTGTAAAAGACTTAGGTTTGTATATGTAGTCGATAAACTAGATCTAATACATAGCAATTTGTTTCCAATTGGTTTTTATTCCTTCATTCAACAAACACTTAAAGCATTCATCATGTACTAAGCAACAGGAAGACAAAGAAAAGAGAAAAATCCTACTTGCAAGGAATTTACCTAATGGGAAGAATGATAAGATTTCAATAGATGGCTAAGTAAGATGTTAGATGGATGTATGGTACCCTATGAAATCAAAGAGAAGGGCCACAGGTGCGAACTATCACATATTCCCAGCCTAGCTACAAATAAAGACAGGCAGGTATGAAAACAGAAGTTTGAAAGAGATCACACTTGTTTGCCTCAATTTTCTCTGGAAAAAAGGAGCTAGAATCACATGCTAGAAATGAAGATGTTGCTGTCAAAAAAAAAAAAAAAAATGCAGAGAGATAAAATCATTTGCCCAAGCCAGGATTCAGCTAACACACGTTAGAGCAGGGGTTCAAATCCAAATCTGACCAACTCCAAAATCTATGTGGACTTGTTTGCTACACCACATTAAGTAAGGTTTTCCTTTCCCTCAAGCTAAATCAAACCAGCAACCTAACAGTACTTAATACGTAGTGGCTAAGCTTATTACAAGCCAGACTGTGTTTTATGTGTGTTAACCTGATTGCTCCTCACAACAGCCCTACTGACACGAAACCGAGGAAAACTGAAGAATCAAAAGATGGAAGTTACCTGCCCCAGGTGGTGGAGTCAGGACTTGAACTCAGGTTTTCTGACTTCGGAACCTTAACCCATTGTACCACACTGCCTCTACAACATATACATGCTCTGAAGAGTCCTCAGGGAAGCAAGGAAGAAGGCTCATAAACTTATTTTTAAGTGGTTACAAGTGAAATTATGAAAAAGCAACTCTTCTATTACTGTAAATTTAATATGTTTATTCTATAACACTGAAGCAATTTAAATTCTGCAAAATCATCTTCTGGCCAGGCAACCAAACGAAACAGAGTGAGAAGAGGGCTGACATAAGAACCCCATAACTAAGAAAGACTAGAACAAAAGCTACGTCATTCACATGGGGATAAAAGCTGGAACTTGGAGAGGTTCATAGGAAACTTGGGCTTTTTAAAGGAGAAGCAGTGAAAGAATTTGCCTTCGCTCTGCTGGGGAATCACAAAATAATCCTGTAGCTCGGTCCCCGGGGACAGCTGGCGTGCCTAGGAGGAGGGCATGTGGCTCCAAAGAGGAAGTATAAATATTCACCAGAATGGAAGATCTAACCTTATCATCCAACATGCATCAACTGTGATGAGCCCAACAAGATAAAAAGAAGTTGCTCAGGTGAGAAGAGAACTTGCAGAGGCCTGCCAGATCTTAGGAGGGGCAGTGACGAGCAAGAGTAATATAACAGCTAGTAAATATTATATTTGTAGTGGTTCTCATCAAGGGGACGTTTGGCAATGTCTGGAGACACTTTTAGTTGCCACGACTTGAGGGGTTGCTAGTGAGTACATGTCAAGGAGGATGCTAAACGCCCTATAATGCACAGGACAGCCCCAACGACAGAAAATTACCTGACTCGAAATGTCAAGAGTGTTGAGGTTGAGAAACTAACATTTATTGAGCACTAATGCCAGGCACTGCTCTGAGAGCTCGCATCTAACACATCACTTAACCCTCACAGCAACCCATGTGGTTAAGTACCATTATCCTGTTTTGACAAATGAAGAAACCTAGGCGCTGAGGAGAACTTCCACATGATCAGACAGCTTTCAGTGGCAGCACTGACATGAACACAGCTCTGACCTGAGAGTCTACTGTCTCTCAGTTTCTTACGGTACTGCTGCATGCATCTTCTTCTCAATCACCTTTGGAGATCCTGAGCTGAAGAGAAGAGAGCACCACCGCGTGTCCACGAGCAGCTGGGTTACAGAAAGAAAGCCGCACACAAGAAAAGCAGCTTTTCTAATTCTGTTACCAGGAGGGGTCAGGTCTGCACTTGTCAGGAATGGCGCATCTTCCTCTCCTTGAAACTTCCCGCATCAACATCTAACCACGAGCTCGGCACGAAGTGAGCTCTGAGTGTTGATCCCATCACAAGGCCAATCAAGAGCTAAATTATGAAATAGAGAGGACACAAGAAAGGATGCTATCGCAGGATATGTTTTTTTTTAAAGGAGAAAGTCTTTTAAAAAATAGTATTAATAGATCTAAAATTTTTTATGTGGGGGCTATAAAAAACAGAAATATGGGTGAAGCTCTGATAGAAAACTGTCCAAATTCATATTATATTAAAATTGTATTGAAAAACACTGCTTAAAATAGGTGAACATCAGTTAAGGCTTTCAAAAAAAGCATCTTCCTCTTCATCGTCATGCTTATCTTTTGGCCACTGTATGTAATTAGTGTCCTGGATCTTGTCCATCTTTCTTTCAGACAGCCGAAATTATTTTATAAGAAGGTCAAAAGGTTCTTCTGCTTTTACTTCTAAAATATAAGCAAAGAGGTTCTGAACTCCATTTCCTTCACATTTTACAAAGACTGTTTGGTATTGACTAGTGGACCCTAACCAAGTTACAAGGTAGATAAATTCATTAAGTGCTACGATGCACTCTTAATTAATATAGTAGAGAGAGGTGGTCAGCAATTAGCACCGAGACATAAAGGAAAATTAAGAATGAGCTTGTTCCACAGGGAAGGAATTAGTCCAAGAGGAGCTACAAGTTTTCTTCAGCAGGGGGACGGGACTGGGCACGGGGTGTTTGGAAGCAGAGTCCCAAAGGAGGGAGCTGTCAGACCCAGTCAAGGAAGAGACGAAAGAAAATCCAGGCACAGACCCTGGGCATGGCCAGAGGACTGGTACGAACACAGGTTTGGGATCTGGGGACTGACCCAGAGAATAAGAAAAAGAATTGAGAGTGGGGATGGGACAGGAATTATTCCTAAGAAGAGACGAGGCCAAGCGTGTAGGTTCCATTTTAAACTACATTAAAAGTACCACGGCAGGAAATTCTGATCCAAACAACATGGTTACTTTACTAAAAGCCTACTACAATAGGATATAATCTTTATCTGTTTATTTCCGCCTCTCAGAATACCAGCTCCAAATACATCCAAAATGTTTCAACAGAAACAAAGGACATCTTTGTCACATCTGTAAATTAAGTTCATTGCAGAACAGATTAAAAATCTAGCAGGGTCTGCCAGTGGAAGATACCTAGTAACCTTCTCACACATACATACATCACATGATGAATCAGTTACAACTTTTCCTGTTTTTCTTCCTTACTAATATATCCTTCCTCTAACTCCCACCCCACCCCGTTCAATTTTCCCCTCATTCTGCAATCATAAAGTAGTTCCATTTTTTCCTAGATTTAGCCATCCCTTTGAGATATTTTATTTGTCCTGATTCTTGATAAAGTAATATGTGAATTAAAAATAAAATATGTGCAAAATATACAGTATTGGGACACAATACAGAAGAATAGTCGGCACCCAACAATTCCACGGGAGTGTCCAAGAACCTCAACAAAAGTCTGTCGATTCCCTGAAACTGGCTCCATTTCATTACATACATTTAAGGAAGGGACTGAGTGTAGAAGTAAATGCTAACAGTCTTTTGTTCTCCAACACTAGCATCAAAACTGACAGGATAAGAAAGAAGACCCGAAGCTTACTCCAACTGATAACATGACCCTCCGCTGGTTCTAGAACCGGAAGAGCAGCAGCGTGCACTGCTCTGTCCTCGGCTTCCCAGAGTCACCATCTTGGGTTCCCAGTCACCAGAATGCCGGCCGTCTTCCTGGCTTCCCAAGTTTTTCCATGGGGAAGCACACCCCCAGCCTGTCTCCCAGGGCAGATGTGAACAAAGAACACTCTCGAGGATGATTCCTGGGGAACTGTGACCACTGGGAGAATGATGGGTGGGTGGGTGATGATATGAGACAAGAGAAAAGCAAAGGGGGAATTCACACAGAACTAGCAGTGGTAAAATCCTGAGGGCCCTAGAAGCTGAGGGAGAGTTGGGAGGATTCAGATTAAGGAGGCACCAAAAACAAAAACAAACCACAAACAACAATTGCCATCACGCCATAGAGTCTCTGGGGAGAGCCTCCAACCTGCTTTCTCTTCTTCCATTCTGACTCCCTGCCAATCCATTCTTTCCACAGTAGACAGAGTGCTTTGTTGTTTGTTTGTTTTTTTTAAATCACTGTAAATCTAATCATTTCACTCCTTTGCTTAAACCTTTTCCATGGTTTCCCACTGTCCTTAGAATAAATCCAAACTCTGAATTGTGGCTAACACTACAGCAGCCCACATGGCCTGACCTTCTCATA